>NC_027750.1:63428455-63464223 GCF_000695525.1 Brassica oleracea var. oleracea
AGAGTTGAGATCCGAGACGCCACACGACCACCACCACCACTCGCGGCGAGGAGAGAGAGGAGAGAAGGAGGCACGGCGAAGAGAGAGAAGGGAGAGAGACGGCGCGGGGAAGAGGGAGAAAGAGGAGAAAGGCGGTGCGGAAGAGAGAGAAAGAGTCGACGGGTAGGGCTTCCGATCTTCAGGGATTCTCCGCAGGGCTTCGCATCTAATCTTTCTGATGGAAGTCTAAGGGGTAGAGGCTTTGTATTTATAGGAGAGGCAAGGAAACCCTAGGGATTTTAATCAAGATGGGCCGCAGAGCGGGCTTTTCCTCAAAATCTTTGTGGGCTTGGGTTTTTGGGTGTTACAAGAAGTGTTCCATAGTTCATAAATCTACACCCATAGACCACATGTATATTAAAAACATTCTTTGAGCCAGGTGGGAAAGTGACATTAGTAAAAAGCTTGAGCCTTGGACTCATCACTGTTCAAGCGATTCAAGAAGAAAACACTGAGAAGCAGAGCACTTAATAAAAAATGAGACAGCATGTCTGGCTAAGAGTCATAGTAATCAAACATATGTCGAACTGCAAGACATCAGAGACGAATAACCCTGAGGTGCAACTTCCACCCCTATACTGAAACGTGTAAGCGCAAATGTTGTTCTGAGCAGAACAGCCTGAATTAGAGGACTGAACACCCCAGCTGCATCTTTGGTCAGAACATGAGATTGGTGTCGTTGTTACTGAGCTCCTTGGATCAAAGTAAGTCAACTGAATCTGTAAAAATAGCAGCACATTAATCTCAAATCAGAGAATTTAACAATGAAAAAAACATGAAAATCACAAAGCATCACATTGAATCACATTAACTCAAATCATAGAATTTACTTGGAGTTTACTGGTTTGAGGGCAGCCATGCAAAAAGCACAACTAAGCACAACGAACACCAAACTGAGCGGAAGACAACAAAACCAGAGAAACAACTATTTGATTGAGACATGAGAAAAGCAGAAAATAACTCAAACACCTTATATATAGGCAATCAAAATCATGTATTGAGAAAATAAAGATGGAAACTTTAGTTACCCAACAACAAAAGGATCAAAAGTTCCCTCGACGGGATATTTAATAATCCGCCGTGTGACTGTAACAATCTGTCGTATCTAGTTTGATCACGCAACTTGAGTTGAATGATTCCCATCTCGTGACTAAAGGGAATAGCTTTTTCCAGTTTCAGCGCTGCCTGAACTCTCATCCTCATCTCAACTCCATCTCCTGTCAAAAAATCTTTGCCATAGCTTTTCGACAAAGCCCGCTTCATACTGAACAACGGCAGCTAAGATCTTCGACCTGATCCATCTGGTTTGTATTGAGCCAACAGTAGATAAGACAAAATCATAAGCAATCCATAGTGTTTATCAACAAATCTTATGGAGAGGAAAGAGAAAAAACAAAAAGACAAACAAAATCTAGAGTTTGATAAACATAACAACTGTGGAAGAACAACGTTTGCTTTCAAATCAGAGTGGAAGACAGATGATACAGCCATTATAGTAAAAATAAGATTTCTCTCGATAATAGGAGATGTAAAGATGATGTTCAAGGGATGAATACTTACCTTTTTATAGGAGAGAATCACCGACTGGAAGTTGAATAAGATTCATTGAATTCTTGATTGTGGTCCTAGTGGTGAGGAAGAGTTAAGTTTGTGTTAATGATGCCAATCTATGCGACTTGTAACGGTTTGGAGATAAAAGATAGAGTGTGTTAATGATGTCAATCTATGCGACTTGTAACGGTTCGGAGGTAAAAGATAGAAGACAAAACGATCTGAACATAAACGGATTTTGAGATTGTTGACAAAGCGTATACGAAAATTTCAGAACTGCAATTATTAACATGGAAGATTCCTAAATAGGCTGAATCTGGAGAGAGATGACACAAAATAATAGCAAAGCCCGTAACAATTAAATGAAACGGTACGTTTTGGTCAGTGGACACGTGGCAGGCTAGGAGGAGATGAATTAGTGACGTGGAGGGAACTCTACTTTATATAATAAGATATATGAAGAATGAAACTCGCAAGAAGAGAAGAAAACAGAGTTTCTGTAAATTTTGGACTTCCTTTTTGTTTTTTATGCACATATATGTGTGTGAATGGTCCAAAAACTGTATCATTTAAATTGGTTTCTTGGCTACTACGCGAGAATGAAAAATGTGTACAGTCTAATTTGTTTTTGTTGTTGCTATCATTCTCTAGCATACAAGTGTTGTTCTTACTATTCTCCAGAAGACCGTACAATGTTTTAACATAACCAAACTCTGGTCCGTAGATACGACTTGCACATGCTGCTTTGTAACTCAGCAGGTCATTACATTGATGTCCGGTCAAAGATCAGAAATTCGCTTACAATTGGACAAAAAAAGCATAGAGAATGTGATGCCAATGTAATAAGAAATTATAAAATATTATTTTATATTAAATTTGGTTCTACATGCCAATTTTTGATACAAAATCTTGGGGGAAATTGTCAAAAATGACTCAAAACTTGATTTTGAATACAAAAGTATATTTCAAATTCAATCAAATGCAAAAATAACTCAAAAGACTAATGAAATTACAACAACTTCCTTATGACCAAACAAAAAACATGTATTGATTTTTATCATTATAACCCTACGCGTGAGAAGACTTCTTTGCAAGTTTTCTCGTTCAGTATATCTTTGAAATAATTTAAGTTTTTTATAAAGAAAACATTTTGAAGGGGAAAATTGAAATCATGTAATATTAAACATTTCTAAATGATGTAAATTTAGTTTTACTAAAATTGAATTACTTTCAAGATAGATGAGTTAAAGTAGATTAACTCACTATAGTCATTGATTTAGGGTTTGGTAACATATGTTATAATATTGTTGGTATTTTTAGAGTTAGATTTTGAAATCTTATCTTTTTTTTTTAATTTGACCTACATGTTCAGTGACTATATAATAACTTGATTTAAACACTTTATAAGTATCTTAAAAGTTTAAAGAAGAGTTTTTTATTTAGTTATTTGATTATAGAGTCTGGAAGACTCACAGAAGACTTCCCAACAAATCTTCTGAGATATACCGCATAAATTTTAGTAGAATTTAGGGTTCCCGTCTAAATTTTAGAAGAATTTAGGTTTTCCGCTTAAATCGAAGTCTTCCATAAGTCTTTTAAGGGAAGTCTTCTCATGTAGTAGATTTTAAAAGTAATTAAAAAATTTTATAAAGAATATTTTGAAAGAGAAAAAATCAAAATCATGTATTAATAAACATTTCTAAATGATGAAAATTCAGTTTTGCTAAAATTGAATTATTTTTAACATAGATGAGTGAATGTAGATTGAGTCATGATAGCCTTCAGTTTAGGGTTTGATAACTTATGTCATAGTATTGTTGATATTTTTAGGGTTATATTTTGAAATCTTATTTTTTTTTTAGTTTGACATTGTGTGTTTAGTGACTATATAATTACTTGATTTAAACACTTTCTAAGTTTCTTTTAAGTTTAAAGAAGTGTTTTTGCTTAATTATTTGATTATAGGGTCTGGAAGACTCTGAGAAGACTTTGGTTTAGGGTTCAGTAACATATGTTCTAGTATTCTTTGTATTTAGGGTTAGATTTTATAATCTTAACTTTTAAAAAAAATTGACCTACATGTGTTTAGTTTTGTGTATATTAAACGCTTTATAAGTTGATTTTAAGTTAATGAATTGTTTTTTGCTATTTAGTTAGTTATTTGATTAGGTTATGGTTTGGAAAACTTTTAGAAGACTTCTGACATATTCCCGCCTAAATTTTAGTAAAATTTAGGTTTTCCGCCTAAAGCGAAGTCTTCCAGAAGTCTTCTCTTATATTTGATTTTAGGGTCTAGAAGACTTCCCAAAAAGTCTTCTCTTAGAATACTTCCCAACTGTATCGAAAATGTTTAATCAAATTGGAATTTTGGTCTCCATATACAAATAAAATTTGCACATTTTTTTTCTCAAAAATGGCTGCAGTAAAAATGTAATGTTTCTCACTCTAAAACTTCCCAACCTCTCTCTAATCTCTTTGAACATCAAAACGCCAAACTTTAAATCCATTTCTCATTTTTTTTCTTATGTCTTCTCACTAATTTATATTCTTTTTTGCAGGTTTTTCATTACATGGTTCTCATCTTTCACTCCTTTAAATGTAGTTCTATAAATTTTGGATATATATTATTGTGTGTTTTATATATTAGATTCTAAAAATGCTATAGATTCAACCAAATGTGACTGTTTTGTTTATTATTTAAGCATAAAATTATATTTTTGAAGTTTTTCTCTGTTTTGAAGTCATTTGAATGTTTCTGAATTTGCAGATTTTTTAGATCTGAGGCAGACTTTGAAAGACTTCTCAGAAGACTCTCGGAAGACTTTAGGCAAGTCTTCTAATACATTTTATGCTAGAAGACTTCCCACAAAGTCTTCAGGAAGTCTTTCGAGGTCTTCTGCCCAAAGTGGTACAAATTTTGGATATGTATTTTGTGTGTTTTATATATTAGATTCTATAAAGTGATAGATTAACCCTAATTTGATCGTTTTTTTATTATTTAAGCATAAAAAAATTATTTTAGAAGTTTTCTCTGTTTTGAAGCCATTTGAACGCTTCTGAATATGCAGATATTTTCAGATCTGAGTCACACTTTGGAAGACTTCTCAAAAGACTCTTGGAAGATTCTCGGAAGATTCTTGGAAGACTCTTCGAAGACTTCTTGGGAAGTCTTCTAGTGTATTTTATACTAGAAGACTTCCCACGAAGTCTTCTGAAACCTTCTGCCCAAAGTGGTACAAAAGAATGATGTCAATTGGAGTCCAAACTTATCTATGTTGATGAATGACATCTAGCTCCATGTGTAATAGTTTTGTTTAGATATGTATTATGATTTATATGTGTACTATTTTAGTTGTGAATTTTTTTGTAAACTTGAAGAGATGCTAATCAAAAGAATTTGGTATATATGTTCATGTTTTCCAAAAGTACTTGACATTATTGAAGTTATTGATACAACATACCAATAATTTTTTTAAATTATTCTACTCACTCATAACAAAACACAACAACACAAAAATTTAGTCAAATTTACTAAACTAAGAGAGAAGACTTCACAACAAAACTTAGTCAAATTCACAAAAGATCAAATTTGAATTTTAAGTGAAAGTTGAAATTTTAAATCTCATGTAAGTTAAAAGTTATACCTTATGATCTAAAAAGACACATTAAACCATATGACTTTATATTCTTGAAGTTATTTAACACTTTTGAAAGTTAAAAACATACCTTGAAGTTACTTAACACTCTTGAAAATCTAAGATTAGCTAGAAACATTAGTAAACATAAATATTTAAAATCTCACAATTATCACTAAATAAGTTATGAATTTCATCCACGAGCCCCAATATTGACTAATACACATGAATTAATAAAAAAATACTAAAAATTTATTTTAATTGTAGAGAAAATGAAAGTTTATTAAACATTGACGTAGACGACTTCCTAAGAAGTCTACTCTACATAAGACATCTTGAGAAGTCTTCCTTTGTAAATATTGTCTTAATTTTGAATTTGAAAAATTCTCGAAAATGCTAGTGAATAAACATGTTAGTTTTGCAATTGACCGAAGCTTGTCAATATTTACGAAGGAAGACTTCTTAAGAAGGCTACTCTACAGAAGACATCTTGAGAAGTATTCATTTGTAAATATTGGCTTAATTTTGAATTTGAAAAATTCTCGAAAATGCTAGAGAAGACTTCTCGAGAAGTCTTCTTGGATAAACATGTTAGTCAATGTTTGTCAAAAAACATTGACTTTTTATAAGTCTTCTGAATGTCAAAAAAACATTGACTTTTGACCGAAGTTTGTAAAAAACTTGACTTTTTATAAGTTTTCTGAAAGTCTTCTCTATGTCGCAAGAAGTCTACCTGAGATACTTTTGCAAGTGACTATATTTAACTTTTCCAGAGAAGACTTCTAGAAGTCTTTTCTCGTAATGAAAGGTTTAACCAAAACCCGGGATAAAATTTGAGAAGTCTTCTCATTAATATTAAATGTTTCAGTGTTATTTTTCAATTGCAAAATAACCCACACAGACTTCTTGCGACAGTGAGAAGACTTCGGAAAAACTTTCAAAAGACTTCTATAGAAGTTTTTTGAAAAGAAGACTCCCCGAGAAGTCTTCTATAAAAAGTCAAATTTTTGACAAATTTTGGCAGTTGCAAAACTAACCTATTTATTCGAGAAGTCTTCTCTGGGATTTTTTTGTTTTTTTTGTCTTAATAAAGGAAAGTTAGAAGACTTTGATGGAGAACACATCTAGTGAAGTCTTTTGAAAGTCTTCTCGAAGTCTTCTGAAAGTCTTCACGAACAGATCTGAGAAAAAAAATTGATTTCATATCTTGAGCCTGTGAGATTACTTGCTTAGCTTTTCCAAGCACCCAGAACTTCACTACAAAAGCTACCAAGTCGTTAATGACCACGAATCATGATTTTCAATGTCTCTATGAACCTTACAAAGCTTGGAATCAAAATCTTGTTTTTTGGATGAATTTGAAGAGAGAGTGAAAGAGATTTGATTTATTTGCATAAGTAATGAGATATGAAGAGTAAAAATCGAAATTTTGGTGCATTAAGAGCTTCAAATGGGTTGTTCATGGTGGTTAGTGTATTCATGGAAACGACAATATTGTAAATACTTGGTGAAAATGAGGATGATAAGGGTGCATAATCATTTTCAAAAAAAAAAAGGAAAAAAAAAAATATAATGGCCTTTTCGTAAATAACTCAAACTTCTAGAGTGAATATGAAAAAATAAAGTTTTTAACTAAAACATGGGTTATTTTGTGTTTGACTTGAAATTTTAGGTAATATTTGAAAAAAAGACCCAAAATCGTTTTGAATTTCGATTATTAATTTCAACTTTAAATATTTATTTAATTATTTGAATCTATTTAATTAATTATGTAGTTGTAAATATTTAATGGATATTATTTATGTGTTTTAATCTAGTCTGATGTGTTATTTTAAAAATGGATGTTTAAAAATATATACTTTGAAATTCCAAAAAATATCATTTTAGAATACAATATAAAATCAGCAATAAATTCTGCTGAATTAATGACAAGCTTATCTATTGTCACAGTTGACGTCATATACTACTGTTTTATTAAATTCGATTACTGCATGGAGCTTACAATATTCCTTATAAAATAAAAAGCTGAACAGTTAATTGTTGAATTTGAGGAAATCATTAATAAAGGGAAAACCCAAGAATTTTATTTCTTACTTCGTCATCTTTTACATTTTGAGTTGGCCGAAGTCAATTGTAATGTTTTCATTAATAGCCTTATTACTGTACTTAAATAGAGGTACTCTATGATTTCTTCTCTATTTCACTCTAAAATCGAGCAATTCTATTATAGAGTTGAATTTGTTTCAATAGTTCTTTCTATAATAGAATTACTCTATAATAGAACATCTCCAATGTAATATAGAGTTAAAAACACAATTTCTCTATATTTCACTCTATTATAGAGTTAACCATCGGAGCAAATCCAGCTCTATAATAAAATTACTTTATTTTAGAGTGAAATATTGAGGAAGATATAGAGTACTATTGGAGATGGTCTTACATGAACAACTTTGTTTGTTTTTGATAAATTCTTACATCGTTTTTTCCTAAATTATTATGTATATAGAAGTAAAAAAAAACGAAATTTTAAATAACCACCAAGTTGGTATTAGCTATATTCATTATACAATAAAGCAAAATCACCTCACTAATCAAATCTTGACACACAGAATTTGTTTAAAACAAAAAAAAAAATACAAAAAATATTTCGAATCCCGGTTTTCTAAATTCCTGATAACCAAATTCCTAATTTTTCTCAATACCACGTTCAAAAAGATCCTCAACACTACATGTCAAAAGTAAAGATCATGATTTAAAACTGTTTTATCTTCTATATAAATTCCCATCTATTAATTTGTTTTTTATCCGATCTCTTTCTCTTTTTCTTCTTCATCGCTGAATTTTTTATTAGGCATTCATATTTAAAATGATAAAACTTATAACTACAGACTAAGACAGAAGAAGAAACATAAACAGAGAAAGAACGACGCATGAAAAATCAGCCAAGGTAAAAGAGAAGATAGCAAAATAATGTTGTATTCATCACTTCGTATTCTTCGTTCTTGGGACTGAGGTTTTTGACTGATGCAAAATAGTAATTCATTCATGGTTTATGATTACTCTTAATTTAGATTCAGTTTCCTTCTATTATCAATCGAGAATATCTTTTTTTTTTCATATTTCAGGTAAGAAGTAACCCTTTAGTGTTTTCAAAACTTAAATTTTCAATAAAATAATAAAAAAACAAAGCTTACAAAATGTCTTAAAACAAAAATGGAGAAACATATTATTTTGTTAACTAAAGTTATTTGATTTTTATAGTGTATTGAGAAAATTAAAAATACAAATATGCGATCGATTGGACCGTATTGGGCAACAAATAAAGGTTTAAAAATCCAAGTAAATGAAACTAAAAAAGGCCAAGCTCTTTAGTACTCAAATGATCACTTGCATTGTGTTAAATTTCCTTTTTTGGGAAAATTATTTTTTTAGGCAAAAAAAAACGATAACTATGTCCTATTAGGCTAATTTCATATACTTTATGTCCTATTAGTCTAAATATTTTTAAAATAGCAATAATTTCCTTAATTTCAATTAAAAATTTGAAATTACAATAAATAAAACTATTATTAAATATTAAAATATAATTTTTAAGTAAAATAATTACAAAAAATATTAAAAATCCCCCCCCCAAATAACCTATAGTTCGAAGTGTTTTTTCTCAAACGGATCGATCGATCCCATAAGCAAGTGTTCGCTCTGACCGGTCGATCCTAATAAATATATCCATAACAAAGAAAATATGCAAAGCATATATTGATCGACCAAGCCCAGGTCACTCGATCGCAGAAGCTCGATCCCACTTCGATCGATCGGTCGCGTCTTTGGGATCGATCGGTCGCGTCTTTGGGATCGATCGATCCCATGCCCAGGTAAGTCTTCCAAATTGATTTCCTAGTTTTCGTCGGTTAAATCTGGTTTGATTCCCACTTGATTTGAACTGAAAATACATGAGCTGGACTCTTAAAACTCTATTTCTAATCAATCAAACCCCATTTTTCTCTTCTCCTGAAGAACAAAGGGGAGAAGAAGATGGCGTGAGAAGAAGTTTTCAAATTGATGTTTTAATTTTTTATAATTTGAAAATTGATTTTATAAATAACGAATTTCTTTTTTAAAAAAAAATCGTTTTAATAAATATAAGGAAACTGAATATTTCCAAATATTCTCTTTCCATATTTTTGGAACTGACTATCCTTATCCGTAGAATATGTATTCTACTACATGTAGAACACAGTAAACATGTTTGAAATTGATTTCTACTAGTTTTAAATTTATAGTAATGTGTAGATTCCAATTTCTACAGGTTTTAGATTTATAGTAATGTGTAGATTCTGGATTCTACTGATTTTAAAACGATAGGTTAAGCGCGGAATGTGTTTTCTACATATTTTTAGATTACTATTATTTGCATAGATCACGTATTCAAAACATATTAGATTGAATGAAAAAGTGGATTACATTTTCTACTGTGTAGAATGTCAATTTTACTTTTTGTAGAACAAAATATGAAATTATGATTTAAACTTTTTTAGAACTGAAAAAAATTTCAATAAGTTGATATAAGTTTTTCATCGGTAGTTACTATTTTTCGAATTTTTTTGTTTGTTTGTAAAACTATTTATTTGATTTATTTTGGAAAATACTAAAGGGTATTAGAGGAAAAAGTGGTACAAAAAAAGAAATTAGCCTAATAGAACATAGTTATCATTTTTTTTGGTCTAAAAAAATAATTTTCCCAATTTTTTTTTTCATGAAATTTTCTTCTAGCCGACTTAATTTTTTTTTTCTTTCGTTATAGTCAAAAAGGAAAAAAAGTAAATTTAAACAAAATATGCCAATAACATATTCACAATGAATTAAATCACTTTACCGTGATGTGTTAATTAGTCGTGGTAGTGATGATAATTCTAAGAAATAAAGTAATATTAACCTTTTTCATTATAAATTCCATACATATATCTATATTATTAAAACTGGAAACCTTTTGGTACTGTCTGAAAACATAAATAGCAATATAAATGAGAATTGTTTGGAAGCATAGATAACAATATAAAAAAAACGTATAGTCTCATTTTAGTAATTTTATTTATAATGTATTACATTTATTGTCACTTAATTTTTCACTCCATATAATTATTTTACTGAATAAAAAACTCTTTCTATCATACTTAGTTTAGCCAAACACATAGAAATAGTCCTTTTTACTAGTTTATAAAATCAGTTAGACATGAACATTGGCTA
Source organism: Brassica oleracea var. oleracea (assembly GCF_000695525.1). Taxonomy (NCBI): domain Eukaryota; kingdom Viridiplantae; phylum Streptophyta; class Magnoliopsida; order Brassicales; family Brassicaceae; genus Brassica; species Brassica oleracea. The sequence goes on from NC_027750.1 coordinate 63,438,925, forward strand.
TCCATTTAGGTACAAATTTTTCTTTACAGGTATCGTTTTTTTTTTTGAAATTAAGTTCCGCTTGAATATTATAAATTAATGTGTGGGTTTTCAGTTGGATCCTTCTGGTTCTGGATGAGTTCGGTTTTGATGTATAAGAACCTAATAATATCTAAATACCAAATGTATCTGAAACGGATTCGGATATTTGTACCAAAAATAACAATACTAACCGATTCGGTTCAGATCTTTTGAATACAATTAGTTATATTAAGATCCGTTTAAAATATATAACACTAATTATGAAAAATAGTCATCAATATATAAAAATGTAAGAACCAATATTTGCGTGAGTGCGCGGATCAATCCCTAGTTATACTTTAAAATATCTATGTATCTATATATGTAAAGTACAGTTTGCTTCACTCCTCCTAGACTGTTCACGCCGTCTTCCACGTCAATAAGTTGGGAGACATCGTGACGACACATGTCTCAGCTGTGCATTTCATTTACGTGATTTGTAATCTTTTCTTTGGGCTTAGTGGATTACTTCCATATATTTGGGCTTCCAGTATGTGTTACCTAATATCAGCCCATTGAGAATCCATTCACCGTCTTCGTCGCCAACATTGAGAAAGACCCTAATCTCTTTCTCTTCCTCGAGCCGTGGATCTGAGTAACAGAGTCACCGTACTTAAAGAAGAAGCCATTAAACCTTGCATTCAATCTCTATTAACTCTCTCATTACTTCAAAACCTCTGTATTCTTCAGTTTTTTCGTGATCTCAAACCTATAAATAGGCACCTCCGGCTTGATGGTTCCCACAGATTAATCTGTCTTTTCCACTCGATTTACAAAAATAATCCTCCAACAACGATGGCCGCATCCCAGATCTCTTTCGGAGTTGAAGCCAGGGCATTAGTTGGCGAGATGGATCTGCTGTCGAGAGAATACAAATGATTGAGTCATCGGCTGGGGTTCGTATAGATTCACACGAGTCGAGACGCAGATCGGTGGTGGCTGTGGTTGTCGTGGTGGTTACTGAAGAAGGCTGAGGATGGAGAGGAGAAGGCAGAGTCGTAGACGAAGCCAACTCCAAGGATGGAGAAGACGACAACGGGATGGCTTTAGAGTAAGCACCGCAGAAACGACCGAACGGTGATTGGGAACGAAGGACATGACCGGTTGATTTGGTACGAGACGAATTGATCACCTTTGTTTTTCTTTAGATATTTGAAAGTCAAAAAATAAAATTTGAAGAAGAGAGGAAGAAGAAGAAAGAAAGATCGGAATGGCTAATCCATCCCCACAAGCCTTTCAATTCTCTAGTCACCACTATCTTTGTTTTGAACAGAAGCTTGAGCTCCAAATTTAGACTATGTCAACAATTTGATACCGAGAAACGCAAATGTTTTTTTTTTTAAGTTATAACAGATTTTATAATAAACTAAATCTTCAACTTGGTTTAATTTAAATTACACGAACAAAATTCCTATGTAATTGACGTTCCCATACCGGTTAATTTCACGGTACGGGTTTAATTCATGCTGAAAAGGTTGTAAACATCGTACAGTCTAAATTAACAAATTAAAAGTCATGGTAATAAAACCCATTTCCAAAATCGAGGGAGTTGTAAAAAGTTTTAAGTCAGGATTTTCGATTTAGAGTAGAAGGAGAGAAAATGAAGGAAATTATATATATGTTATGAATATTAATGGATGTCCATCATATGCCCATAAGCTCATGTTATAAAAGGTTCTAAGCCCTAATTTTGTATTCCTATATAAGATATCGTCGTCTACGGACTAATAATAAGAATAACCAATTTTCTCTTTCTTTCTATTCACAACACGTTATCAGTACACTCTAACCCTAGCTACCTAAAAAAAACCCTTGCCGTCAAAGAAAAAAAAAAGGAAGAAGTATAGAGTCAACTACCTAAAAATTTCGTTAGACAAAATACTGAAAATAATTCTTAAATTGTCTAACGGCATATATTTTATAACATATATATATATAATATAAATACAAAACAAATAACAAAAATTATAGGAAAATTTCGGCATAGTCCGGCCGACCTTAGTATATAGTATAAAATGATGTCCACCCGTACCCGGGAGATACACGGTAAGTAAATAAAATGGAACGTAATTGTTAAAATGGTAAAAAAACTCTTCTCTGTTTCATCTTCCTCCTTGAAAACAAATCGTCATATCCCCAAAGAAGACTGCCCCACACGATGTATATCTACTTCAGTCAATAAAAGCTCCAATCACACATACATGTGTATATAAACAATACTCATCCACGCACACTCTTTTAACGTCCTCCTCTTTGACTTTTTACTCAAATCAGAACAGAACCAATCATGAGATTCAGATCTCTGATCTCTCTCCTCTTCCTCCTCTTCTTCACTTCCTCCGCTTACGCTCGACTCGTCTCCCTACATCCATCTTCCACTGATCTCATCTCCGATGGAGTCAACGGCGAACCTCTCATCAACTCCAGATCGATCATCAAAACTGTGGTCTATGCCGAAGAGGAAGCTTGTGAACAGACATATGGGTTCATGCCGTGCACTAAAACAGCGCTTGGGAACGTTTTCTTGATCTTGGTTTATGGGTTTCTCATGTTCACGGCGGCGACGTATCTCTCCGCCGGAAGTGAGCTTTTGCTCGAGATCTTGGGTCCTGGAATCGTCGGTGGTTTGTTTTTACCGATGCTCGGAGCTCTTCCCGACGCTATGCTGATCATGGGTATAGTGAAAATGTTCTTCCTTTAAAAAAAAAATAAAGTTTGGATCTTTCGAGATTAGATTCCGACAAGTCCTTTGCGAGTTGTGTCAGAGAAAGACAGATTCTTGTCTGAATTTTGAAAAATAAAAAAATTGAATCTTTGTTAGGTTATGTGGATCAGATAGTGAGTGACTATGATACTTTGATGGTAACTGATGAACTTGTCACAAAAAGAGAATCTTTTATTTTCTTGTGTCAATAAAACTTTTTTTTGGGTGAAGTGTTGATCTTTGCTCTTTTTTTTTATTTTCTTGATTGGTCGTGAATCTTAAGTATGTGTTGGTGTTTTGTTTCAGTGTCTGGACTTTCTGGAGACGCGGCAACTGCACAAACCCAAGTCTCTGTGGGAATGGGTTTGCTCGCTGGCTCCACTGTTATGCTTCTCACTGTCATCTGGGGAACTTGCACTGTTGTTGGCAAGTGTGACCTTCGTGATTCCATTGCTGTAAATAACCAAGACACTAAAGGCTTCCATCTTAAAGGTGCCGAGAAAGTGTCTTATGTAACTTTGATCGTTGATGAACACAAAGAAAGTGTTTTATTGCTTTATTATGTGGGTTACTTACTGTGTGTGTGTGTTTGTTTGTTTACTTTTGTGTTTGTAGATTCTGGTGTAACTGTTGATGTTTGGACCAGCTATGCTGCAAGAATAATGGCTATATCGGTTATTCCGTTCATCATTGTCCAGCTTCCACAGATGTTGGACTCAACTTCTGGAAGACATTTGGCTTTGTTGGTTGCTCTTATCCTCTCGGTTCTTATGTTGATCTCATACTGTGTATATCAGGTACATAGCCAGTAGACTGTCTCTTTGTTTTCCGCTTTTCTCCATCTTGTTTATGAGATTTATTCTTCACTGTATGATGATTATCTAATAGGTCTTCCAACCATGGATCCAAAGGAGACGGCTTGCTTTTGCAAAGCACAAGCATGTTATATCAGGAATCTTAAGGCATTTGAAACAACATGCTTTGGGAAGGCTTCTTGATGATGAAGGTCAGCCTGATGAACATGTCATTCGAAGGTAAGTCAAATGGAGAGAGTACAAAATGTTCTTTTAGAATTTCACAATAGGCCTGGGCGTTTTTACTCTAAACCAAAATCCGATTGGAACCCTTATAAAAATTATCCTAATGGGACTTAAGAGTTAGGTACTTTGGGGCTTTGGTACAATACGAACCAAACCGAAATCTGAACTAGGATCCGATAGTATCCGAAATTATCCAAAATTAGTTAAATATTTATATAGATTTTAAGTTAATTTAGACATTTATAATATTTTAAAGATTTATTAACTCAACCCGACCCGGGAATGGGAATATAGTTCCGATCGACTCAAGCAAAATTACTCAATTTAAATGTTTCCTAACTAGCTTGGCTCAACCCATCATTTTGGTGCATTCCGCTAGACTAGAGCCATAATCCTTGAGTATCGTTTATCTGTTTATTACTTCACTTGGTTACACCAGTGCTTGAAGTTTTATCTGTTAATATTAGGTTGTTTGAGACAATTGATGCAAACAAGGACGGACACTTGTCAGCAGCTGAGCTTAAGGCGCTTATCATTGGAATCAGCTTTGAGGATATAGATTTAGATAAGGACGATGCTGTGGGCAAAGTTCTCCAAGATTTTGACAAGACTCTTGATGAGCAAGTTGATCAAGAAGAGTTTGTCCGTGGGATTAAGCGTTGGCTTATTCAGGCAATGGGAGCTGCTGGTCCATCTGGTCCTGGTGCTGGTCCTAGAACAATGAAGTACCTGGACCATTTCCATGTGGTAAGAAAGACAGAGAGAGAGAGACACTGTTGATACCCTATTTTAAAACCTCTATTGAACTAACTTTGTCTGTGTCTTGTGCAGCAAACAAAGAGAGAGCATGCTCTCTTGGGAGACGATGACAATGGTGAGAATGATGAGGAGTCAGGGGAGGTTGCAGATCCTAAATGGGTCACCATTAAAGCAGCTTTGTTGCTACTCTTAGGAGCAGCCATTGCTGCTGCGTTTGCTGATCCTTTAGTGGACACAGTTAACAACTTCTCTGCAGCTACAGGGATCCCATCTTTCTTCATTTCCTTCATAGCTTTGCCTTTAGCCACCAACTCAAGTGAAGCAGTCTCTGCCATCATCTTCGCCTCTCGCAAAAAGATCAGAACAGCTTCCTTAACTTTCTCCGAGGTCTATTTAGTGAACTGAAAACCATCTCTCTGTCTCATTATACTTATTACTTGGTGTTTGTTTTGCAGCTATGTGGTGGAGTGACAATGAACAACATTCTCTGTCTCTCGGTGTTCTTAGCGATCGTTTACCTAAGAGGACTAACGTGGAATTTCTCATCAGAAGTGTTGGTGATTCTCATAGTTTGTCTGGTGATGGGAGGTTTTGCTAGCTTCCGCACAACGTATCCTCTTTGGACATGTTTCATAGCATACTTGCTTTACCCATTCTCTTTGGGTCTGGTTTATATTCTGGATTACTGGTTTGGCTGGGCGTAGTTCAAAAGGTTTGGTGACAAGAGTTGAGTTTGTTATTGGCGTGTTTTGTTTTTATTTCTCTCTTGATGTTATGGATTTATGAGTGAATAACTTGAAAGTTCAGTTCCTGAGATTTGTCAGTGATGATGGTTGTTTGAAATACTCACTATTAACAAATAAAGATATATTATCCTTCTCATTTCTTTGGTGTACAGTAATATTATTCTCCTACCCTATGTTACATGGAAACGGAAGCGGGTACGCGGAAGCGGAAGCGTATGGAAGCGCAGAAGCGAGATTTTTTGAAAAATTAGGAAGCGGGTACGTATTGAAAGCGTATATCCATATGTATGTATATATATGTGTATATATATATATATATATATATTAAAATATAAGATTTTTTTTAAAAAAATTAGGACTAAAAATTATATGTTATAAATTTAAATAAATTATTTATTCATTTGTAATAATTTTGTAATGATTTCATATTAAAACTGTGAAAATAGACATAAATTAAGTTTAAAAGAAATTATTATATTAATTATTGTTAATGCTTCATAAATAAGTGACACAATATATTTGAATATATGATATATGTTTAATAAAAACTTCAATACATAAAGATAATTTATAGTATTAATTTTAATATTTATATATTTATATCCTCTCTATTCATTACTATTAAAATTTTGATTTTACAGAAATTAATAACTACGATTATATTTTTATTGATATTCAACCTTGTATTTTTTTTTAAAGAACGGAAGCGTAATTCCAAAACGGAATCATAAGCTTCCAACGTGTTTTTAAAATGAATATTTTGGAAGCGATTTGGAAGCGAGATTCCGTAAGCTTCCACAAGGTTCTGATTTCGATTCCGGTTCCGAAGCGAGAAGCGGACGTCCGATGAAGCTTCCGTGCAACGTAGCTCCTACCTTTTTATCCATTCTTTTCTTATTCATGGATGTTGTAAAGAAAAAAAGAGAGTAGATTTTACTTGTAATCTCTCACTCATAGCTTGAGATGAGATTGAAACAATCAATGGTTGGCTACTGCTACTAATGTACATAAGTACTAGATGTTTTCCCCGTAGGTTTAATAATTTTACAAAACAATTGTAAGTATATATATTATAACTTCAAAAAAACCAATAAAATAATTTTTTTTTATGTTTTTGAAATATTTATTAATCAATTAAATATTAAAAAATTATATGCAATACTTTCTTTTTATTTTGATAAAATATATTTTATTACGTAAAATAAACTTGAAAATATTAATATATACATAAAACTATATACATGGGTTTATATTTATTTTTAAAATATTATGATGTACTATATAGAATCGTTTTAGATAATGATGATTATAAAATTAATGAAATTCGTTTTAAATTTATGGGTAACTATATATTATGTGAAATATATATTAAAATAGAATCTGTTTAATATTATTAAATTAAATATAATATAAACAAAAATATAATATTTTAATATTATTTATTATTACTAAAATAATATTTTAATTACGATATTAACATAAGATTTTTTTAGTTATTCTCAAGATAATGATAAATTATGAGTTAAACCACTCAAATTATTTATTAAGATTAATAATTTGATCATAAAATATGACTAAACCTAAAATTATGGAGAGTATGACATTTAATAATTAATTAAATATTAAATTTTATACACAATAAATTTTTATATTTTAAAATATCTTTTATTAAGTGAAATAGACTTGAACACACTCATATATACATTAAATTACATACGTAGATTTATATTTATTTTTATAATATTATAATGTAAAAAAATTTGGATGATATAAAATAGAATCTTTTAAGATAATCATGATTATAAAATTAATGAAATTCGTTTTTAAATTTATGGGTAATTATATATATATATATATATATATATATAGAATCAGTTTCATATTACTAAACGAAATATAATATAAACATATATAATATTTTAATATTACTAAACTAAACATTTTAACTATGGTATTATCATTCAAACTTTTTAATTATTCTCATGCCAAAAAAAAATTATCAGCTAAATCACTAAAATTATTTATCCAGAAAATTCACTTCTATAGAAAGACCTCACAATCCTATTCAACGAATCTGAAATCTAATTTTGTTCGTGTGGAATATGAATGATCTTGAAATCGGGAAAGCATATCTGCAGAGTCTCTCTCCTCTCTAATTCAATTGCCTAGCTTGACAAAGCATGAGGGTCCTTAATCATGGCGATCAAATCTTTGAACTCTGGCATGTCGAATGTTGAAGCATACTCTCTATCGAAGTGCTTCCACTTTTGAATGCAAGGCAAACTTTCGTCGTTGATAATTTAGTGTCCCCATAAGCTGAACTTTTTCCAAGCTGTCCATCTAAACCCATCTACATCCGTTGAACTGAGCTGTGGATGTCCATGACCCATCTATCATACATATATTATCCAAGCTTAAGACTTGGGGTTCCTCATTATTATGATCTTGTGGACTAGGAGGAACCATCTCGTTTGCATTGAACCATGTTTGACATTCACTTCGTGCATAATGTACTAGCTCCAATGGATCCCTGTCTATTCTCTTAAGAGCTTGTCATTTCGGGTCTTCCAAATATACCAGATAATCCAGGGATAAGGGTCTCTATCTAATTTTGGTTCGACAATGATGTTATTTCTCCATAATAGATAGTCCATATTGGCATAAATACTCGGTACCAGAAAGATATATGGACTTGTTGGTGTCGCCGATTGTGACCAAGCTTATAGAGCTGGTGGACATTCAAAGATGGCATGAGTAACAGACTCTTCTTGTTCTCCGCATCGTGGGCAATAGTTATCACATCTCATATTTCGCCGATTCAAATTCCTCGTTACTGCCACATGACATGTTATCAATTGCTATATAAGATGACATATCTTCCGAGGCGCTTTTATCTTCCAAGAAAAGGCTTGCAGTTTAGTACCTCCTTCTCTTCCTCGGTCATCAATAAGTTCTGGGCTACCCAGTATCCAGATTTAACCGTGTATTGGCCATTCTTAGTGTATGTCCAACATAATGTGTCATAACGACGGGTTGAGCTTATGGCCAAACTCCCTATGAAAGGTATACCGCAAGGGCAACATAATCTTCCAATAGCCGAACATCCCATTCCTTCAATTCTTGATCAATAAAGTCACTGACTATCATGTTTGGGTGTAAAACTGGAGCTAATGGGCAGGCCGGCCTAGCTGGTATAGTGGGGATCCAAGGATCTTTCCACACCTTAACCTCATATCTAGAATGTATGTTCTATCTGATTCCTAATAGAAATAGCTTTCGTGCCGCCGAAATGCTGGGCCACACATAGGATGGGCTGCTTACAAAGATTATTTGCAAAGGCTAACTCATTCTGTAGTATACTCCCCTCAAAACTCAAGCTATTAAGGAATCATGGTATTGATCTAGCCTCCATAGTTGCTTTGTAGTGCCAATCCCGCCTTTATCGCTTAATAAACAGAGTTTTTCTCATTTTACCCAGTGAATTCCTCTCTTTAGGAGATTTGAGCTCTACCAGAATTGTGCAATGGCACCAGAATTGTTCAACTGGTAAAAATGACTCTTTGTGTTACAAAAATATTTCTTTGAAATTATATATTCTAAAACTTTCATCATTCCATTAGTTGGCATTCTATTTTCTTTAATTCCTTTTATTCATAGCATTCCAAAACTTGAATACTAGTTACAGCCTTAACTTTGATCTTCATCTTCCTAGAAACCTCAGACATACCATCTCCTTTGTAATCACCTTTAAACTCGTTTCGGACACATCACCAAACTACGCGGCGGTTACCTTCTTCAAACCTCCTTCAATTCAGTAGAACACGACCAGAAACCCTATAAAACCCCTAATTCAACCTCAAGCAAAACTTCTATCTTCATCTTCTTCAAATACTCAGAGATATGACCTTCCACGTTGCCTCGGTCAAAAAAATCCTTTATGCATCATCACCTTTATCGTATATGGGAAATCATCATTGAAACCTTCGATTCACAAATCTGCGATGATCTCTTTCATTAATATGAGTAATTAATATATTAAATATTATTAATAAATATCACTGGCATTCATGTAAATACTTGTTTTAACAGAAGGGAACCTAAAAAAAGATGGAAAAATTGCCAAAATGGAACAAAAAAACATAGATGAGTGAATGTAAATTTGGGAAAATTGCTAAATATGACTCAAAACTTGATTTTAAACATAAACATATACCCCAAATTCAATCAAATGCAAAAGTAACCCAAAAGGATAGTGAAAATTTACAACAACCACCTTATGAACAAACAAAAAACATGTATTGAGTTTTACCATTATAACCTTCCGCGTGAGATGCCTTATCAGAGAAGACTTCCATAGAAGTCTTCTCGTACAGTAGATATTAAAAATAATTTAAAATTTTTATAAAAAATATTTATATGAGAGAAAAATTGAAATCATATAACTATAAACATTTATAGATGATGTAAATATATATTTACTAAAATTGAATTGTTCGCAACATAGATGAGTGAATGTAGATTGAGTCATGATAGCTTTGGTTTAAGGTTTGGTAACATATACTATAATATTGTTTGTATTTCTAGGGTTAGATTTTGGAATTGTAGCTTTTGAAAAAAAATATACTTTTTGACCTATTTGTGTTTAGTTTTGTGTATATTAAACACTTTATAAGTTGAATTTAAGTTTAATTAGTCAAATGTTTTTTTGCTATTTAGTTAGTTATTTGATTAGGGGTTAGGGGTTTGGAAGACTTTCGGAAGACTTCCTAACTGACATATTCTCGCCTGAATTTTAGTAGAATTTAGGTTTTCTGCCAAAAGTTCAGTAGAATTTAAGTTTTCCGCTTAAATCAAAGTCTTCTAGACGTCTTCCATTAGGTGTTCTCATGAATTAACTTTTTAAAATAATTAATAAATTTTATAAAAAATATTTTGAAAGATAAAAATCAAAATCATGTAATAATAAACATTTATAAATGATGTAAATGTAGTTTAACTAAAATTGATTTATTTTCAACATAGATGAGTGATTATAGATTAAGCCATGATAGTTCTTGGTTTAGGGTTATGTAACACATGTTATAGTATTGTTAGTTGTTTAGGGTTAGATTTTGAATTTTTTTGTTTTTTTAATTTGACCTATATGTGTTTACTGACTAATAATAACTTGATTTAAACATTTTTCTTAAGTTTAAAGAAGCGTTTTTGTTTAGATATTTGATAATAAAGTCTGGAAGACTTACAGAAGACTTGGTTTGATAACATATGTTATAGTATTGTTTGTATTTTGGGTTAGATTTTGAAATCTTAACTTAAAAAAAATAATCGACCTACATGTGTCTATTTTGTGTATATTAAACACTTTATAAGTTGATTTTAAGTTTAATGAATTGGTTTTTGCTATTTAGATTGTTATTTGATTATGTTAAGGTTTGGAAAACTTCCCAAGAAGTCTTCTAACATGTTCCCACCTAAACTTTATTAGAATTTAGGTTTCCCGCCTAAAGCGTAGTCTTCCAAAAGTCTAAAAGACTTCTTGGGAAGTTTTCTCGTAGAAGTAGAAGACTTCTTGGGAAGTCTTCTCGTAGAAGTAGAAGACTTCTTGGGAAGTCTTCTCGTAGAAGTGGAAGACTTCTTGGGAAGTCTTCTGTATCGAAAATATTTAACCTAATTAGAATTTTTGTTTCCATATATAAAGAAAATTTACACATTCTCTTTCTTCCTCTCAAATGGCTACACAAAAAATGTAATGTTTGTCACTCTAAAATTCTCAAACTTCTCTCTAATCTCTTTAAACAACAAAACACCAAATTTTATATTCATTTCTCATTTTTTTCTTATGTCTTCTCACTAATTTATCTTCATTTTCAGGTTTTTCATTATATGGTTTTCATCCTTCACTCTTTCAAATGTAGATCTATAAATTTTGGATATGTATGTTGTGTGTTTTATATCTTAGATTTTAAAAAGCTATAGATTTTAAAAAGTTATAGATTCAACCTAATAAAATTTATATTTTTGAAGTTTTTCTGCTTTTTATGTCATTTGAATGTTTTTGAATTGCAGGTTTTTTCAGATCTGAGACAGAAGATTCTCTGTTCCAATGCATTTTATGCAAGAGAACTTCACACGAAGTCTTCTAAAGTCTTCTACCCAAAGTGGTACAAATTTTGAATATGTATTTTGTGTGTTTTATAAGTTACTTTCTATAAAGTTATAGATTCAAGCCAATGTGACTGTTTTTTATTATTTAAGCATAAAAAATATTTTTAAAGTTTTCTCTGTTTTGAAACTTTTTGAATGCTTTTGCATATGCAGATTTCTCAGATCTGAGACATACTTTGGAAGACTTCTCAGAAAACTCTTGGAAGACTTCTCAGAAGGCTCTTGGAAGATTCTCCTAAGACTCTCGGAATACTCTCATAAGACTCGGAAGACTTCTAGAAAAGTCTTCTAATGCATTTTATGCTAGAAAATTTTCCACAAAGTCTTCAGAACATCTTCTGAAATATTCTGGTCAAAGTGGTACAAATTTTGGATAATGTCTTTATGTATTTTATATATAGATGTTTAAAAGTTATAGATTAAACCTAGTGTGACTACTTTGTTTATTATTTATAACTTAAATTTATTTTTAAAATTTTCCCTGTTTTGAAACCATTTGAATGCTTTTGATTATGCGGATTTTTCATATCTAAGTCAGAATTTGGAAGACTTTTTAGAAGACTCTCGGAATACTCTAAGAAGATTATCGGAAGACTTCTTGGGAAATCTTGTGATGTAATTTATGCTCGAAGACTTCCCACGAAGTCTTCAGGAAGTCTTCCGAAGTCTTCTGCCCAAAGTGGTGTAAGGAGATGATGTCAATTGGAGTCCAAACTATTCTATGTTGAGGAATAATATCTAGCTTCATGTGTAATAGTTTTGTTTATGGTCTTTTTTATGATTTGTATGTGACTATTTTAGTTATAAACTTTTTTTGTAAACTAGAAGAAATGTTAATCAAAATAATTTGGTACTAGTTCATGTATTAACCATTCTATCCACTCATAAGAAAACACAACAATGCAAAAACTTACTCAAATTTACTAAAACTAAGAGGGAAAAGTTCTCGAAAAAACTTAATCAAATTCACAAAAGATCAAAACCACATGATTGATATTATTTAAATTACTTAACATAATTTTTTTGTCATAGTTACTTAACAAAATTGAAAGTTAAAACATATCTTGAAGTTATTTAACACTCTTGAAAATTTAACGTAGAAGACTTCTTAAGAAGTCTTTCTCGGATTAACTAGAAACATTACTAACAGAAAACTTCTTAAGTCTTAATTATATAGGAAGTCTTCCTTTAACATTATCAATAACAGAAGACTTCTTAAGAAAACACATTAAACCACATGATTTGATATTCTTGAAGTTACTTAACACTTTTGAAAATTAAAAAAACATAACTTGAAGCTACTTAACACTCCTGAAAAAAATATTTTACAAAAAAAAACGTAAGTCTTCTAAGCGAAAACTTTTTAAGAAGTCTTCTCGGATTAGCTAGAAACTTTAATAAACATGAATGTTTATAACCTCATAATTATCAAAAATTAAGTTGTGAATTCCACTCAGGAGTTCCAATATTGACTCACAAACATGAATTAACAAAAAAATATTAAAAATTCATTTTAAGTTTGTAAGAAATTGAAGTTTAATAAAGAATGACGTAGACGACTTCCTAAGAAGGAAGACTTCTTAAGAAGTCTACTCTACAGAAGACATCTTCTCAAGATCTTCAAAAAAAGTATGAGTTATTTTTGTGTTTGACTTGAAATTTTCGGTCATATTTGAAAAAGCCCAAGATCTTTATTATTTTCAAACTTAATAGAATGTTATTAAATATATTCATATTGGTTTGGTTCAAGTCGGTATAAAACCTCTTTCAAAAGAAGGGTTAAATACTTCAATATTAGCTATTTTAATAGATACACGATTTAAAATATTTGAAGATTCATTGTTAAGCTCAGTTAAATCTAGCTATGTACTTGACCAATTTTATTTGATTGCTATCCAAACTTTACTGTTTCTCTAAATGACAAAAATATTTTAAAATATTTGTTGTTACAAGTTAAAACGCACAACTATGAAATGATTGAATGATCAATTCGAATTGGATTGTTCTTTAAACTAAGATCAGATTTTTAGGTCAATACATATCACAAAGTACGATAACCTCTATTAAAAGATCTTTAGAATTTGCAAATAAATTTTCAGACAAAATTATTGATAAAACTCAATTACAAAGGTTCCTTGGAAGTCTAAATTATGTTTTAAATTTCTGTCCTAATATTTATAGAATAGCTAAACTTTTGCACAATCGTCCAAAGAAAAAATTCAGTTCCTTGGACAATAGAGCATACTGAAATAGTTCAAAGGATTAAAATCAGGTCTTAGAAATCTCATGTCTGCACATAGCAGATCCAGATTTAGAAAAAAATCGTAGAAACAAACGCTTTTGATGTAGGATATGGGGGTATTCGTAAGCAAAAGAATTTAAATGGTCGCGAAAGTATTGTGCAATTTACGTCATCACACTGAAACGATGCCCAAAAGAACTATTCTACTATCAAAAAGGAAATCTTGTGTATAGTTTTGTGTATTCAAAAAATTCAAAGCGATCTTTTAAATAGAAAAAATATTTTAAGAATTGGTTGCAAAAGTGCTAAAGATGTTTCACAAAAAGATGTGAAAAACCTTGCATCAAAATAAATTTTTGCGCCATGGCAAATGATTTTTAGTATTTTTCGATTTTGAAATTGAATTTATAAAAGGAGATTCAAACTTTGTCTCAGATTTCTTGATACAAGAGTTTCTCCAAAACATGTATAATGCCTCTGAAGAAGAAGATTAACAAAGGCAAGAGAATTTACCTGGAACCAATCTCAGAAAAACCCAAATCTACAAACACTCACCCAAAAACAGAACCCTGGATCTCAGTAACAAAAACTAGTGCTAAAAAAGAAGATATACCAAACACCCTGAAATTTCTCAAATCTCCAGAGGTTATCATGAATCAAATGTTACAATTGCAAAAAGCTTTTGCGGTTTTTGCAAATTTGACCAACAACTCAAATGCAAACGCAAAACCAACCTCTCATTTTTTTGGACATTTCATTTGCCCTATTCGCCCCACAAGTTCAGTTTATTTACGAAATTGCCATTAATTTTTTTTTTCTTTTCGAAATTGACTTTTTTACTCTCTCAACCTAATCTTCTTCAAAATTTACAAGATTGTCATTGCCATCAATACATCAACCACCATGAACAACCAATTTGAAGCTCTTAATGCATCTCAAATCGATTTACACTTCTTCTTTCTCAATTCTTATGAACTCAAAACAATATCTTTTTCACTTTCTCTCCATATTCATCCAAAAAACCCCAAGATTTTGAATTTAAATTTTTTATGGTTCATTGAGACATTGAAGTTCACGATTCTTGGTGGGTCACTTTCGTTTGAGCTTCTGTGTGCTCGAAGAAAAAATTTGTGTGCTAAGGAAGTTATCTCACTAATTTAAGGTATGAAATCAGTATTTTTCCAGATTTGTTCGTCCAGACGACTTCCGAGTACGTCGTCTGTATTTTTCCAGATTTGTTCGTCCAAACGACTTCCGAGTACGTTGTCTGTCTGTAGACGACTTACATGGAAGTCGTCTGGTCAATGCAGACATTAGTTTTGCAATTGAGTTTTAAATGTGTACTAGGAGACGACTTACAGATAAGTCATCCACTTTTGTTTGTTGAAAAAAAAATACCATAGACGACTTCCATGTAAGTCGTCTAGGATAAACATGTTAGTTTTGCCCATGTAAGACTTACATGTAAGTCGTCCGTGGAAGACTTACACGAAATTCGTCCAAGATTTTATTCCGAGATTTTGGTCAAACCTTGCTTAAATTGGACGACTTTTGTGTAAGTTTTCTGGCGGACAACTTCCATATAAGTCGTCTAGGAAAAATTTAATATTTAAGTTTTATTTTTCATTTTTAAAACTAACATGACACGACTTACATGAAAGTGTTCTAGTTTTAATAAAATATTGAGTTTATAATTTTCTAACGGACGACTTCTATGTAAGTCGTCCGAAAAAGTCAAATTTTCTGACACAATCCGGTCAAATGCAAAACTAACATGTTTATCATAGATGACTTACATGGTATTTTTTTAAAGCAAACAAAGGTGGACGACTTATCTGGAAGTCGTCCAATGAAATTGTAATTGCAAAAATGACCTAAACGGACGACTTACATAGAAGTCATCCAGAATACCTAAAGTTTAATAAACTTTCATTTTCTCTAAAACTATAAAGACTTTTAAACATTTTCTTGTTAATTCATGTATATTAATCAATATTTGAGCTACTGAATAAAATTTATAACTTAATTCGTGATATTTATGAGGTTACCAACATTCATGTTAATTAAAGTTTCTAGCTGATTCGAGAAGACTTCCGTGGAAGTCTTCTACGCTAGTTTTGAAGTCTTCTATGCTAGTTTTTGAATAACTTGTATTTTTAAGAGTGTTAAGTAACTTCAATATATGTAAAAATTGTGATATGTTTGAATAAGTTTTTTAACACAAACTTGTAAAAAATGGTGATATGTTTTGACTAGTTACTTTTGTTTGTTTCCATCCCTTAAGTATGCACCAATGATGATTACTGCTATGAGTGGGTAGAATGGTTAAAATATGTCTTTCTTAAAATGTTGTATCAATAACTTAAGTATTATTATTGTTATATGCATCAATGATGTTTTTTGCTATGAGTGAGTAGAATGGTTAAAATGATTCTTAATATGTTGTATCAATAAAAGTACTTTTGGCAAGTTTACAAAAGCAAGCAATCACAACTGAAAGAGTACACATATAGATCATAAACAAACTATTAGACATGGGACTAGACACTACAGTAATCAACAACATGAATCTTTCAAGCTCGTCCCTCAATGATCTTCTTTGAATCACTTCACAAGCCAAATGCTCCAACTCTCTCTCTTTTCTTCAGATGCTGTTCTCCACAAATGGCTACATTAGAGAAATCAAGACCACAAATTTTCAGTAAAAACAAGTGTGATAGAGGTATATCAATCAACCATGAAACATAAATTGAATGTAAAATCATATATACTCAAAAGAACCTTCAAAGTCTGAAACTTTACCAGTAATTGAATGTAATATCATATATATGTAATGCAATAACAAGACAAAGCTAAATTCAGAGTCTTTCAATCATTAAACAACAAGACACATCCATGGCGCGAATATTAGGACGACTTACATGTAAGTCGTCTGGTTTAAATTATTCACCAGACGACTTACAAGTTAGTCGTCTAGACCCTAAACATAACCCCTAAACTTAATTAACTAACTAAAAACGTCATAAAATCAAATTAAACTTAAAAAGTGTTTACTATACACAGAAATAAACACATATAGGTAAATTTTTAATTTTCCAAAAAAAAATATTCAAGCTTTCTAAAATCTTACCCTAAGAATACATACAATACTACAACGTTGTCAAACCCTAAAACCAAAGAATATCATGATTAACTACTTTCACTCATATATGTTGAAAACTTACCAAAACGCTCAGATCTGTTATGAAAGGGAGAAATGAGTGAAGACTCCGTCAGAAGACTTCCAGGAAGTCGTCTGGAAGACTTCCGAGACTGGAAGACTTCCGAGAAGACTTCCAGGAAGTCATCTAGAAGACTTTCGAGAAAACTTCCCAGAAGTCTTCCAGATCTAAAAAACTTGCATATCCAAATCCAGATCTGAAAAACCTGCATATCCTAAAACGTTCAAATGACTTAAAACAGATAAAATGAGTGGAATATTAGATAGATCTACTTTTATAGAACGTACAAAAATACATATCTAAAATGAATAGATATACCTTTAAATGAGTGGAGGATGAGAACCATGTGATGAAAAACCTGCAAAAACAAGATAAATTAATGAGAAAGACACAAGACAAAAATAATAAATTGATATAAAGTTTGGTGTCTATAAGTTCAAAGAGATTAGAGAGAGGTTGGAGAGTTTTAGAGTGAGGAACATTATACTATTGTTGCAGCCATTTGAGAGGAGGAGAGAGAATGTGTAAATTTTTCCTTATATAGGGAGACAAAAAAATTTAATTAAGTTAAATATTTTCGATTCAAAAGACTTTCAAGTAAATTGTCTAGGAATCCTAGACGACTTACTTGTAAGTCGCCCAGAAAACTTCAATATTTTTAGTGGGAAACGAATATATTTTTATCGGGAAAATAAAATATTTTTAGCGGGAAACTAAAATAGAAGACTTCATAGACGACTTACAAGTAACCAACTAAGCACTTCATAAAATCAAAATTAAACTTAAAAAAGTGTTTAATATACACAGAACTAAACACATATTTGCAAAATTTTAATTTTTCAAAAATACATTTAAGCTTTCCAAATTCTAACCCTAAGAATACATACAATACTACAACATATGTTGCCAAACCCTAAACCAAATAATATCATGACCCACTACTTTCACTCATCTATGTTGAAAATATTTCAATTTTGTTATATCTTAATTTATATCATTTACAGATGTTTCTAATTACATGATTTCAATTAGTATTTTTTTTTCAAAAAACTAGGATTAATGATTTTTTTTTTTGTTTTTCAGTTTTAGTTTAGTAAAAAAATATTATTATGTAAAATATTATTTTTATTTTTTCTAAATAAAATAATATTTAAGCGGAAAATAAAATTTCTTAAAATTTTAGGCGGGAATATTAGGACGACTGACATGTAAGTCGTCTAGACTCTAAACATAATCCTTAAACTAAATTAACTAACTAAACACTTCATAAAATCAAATTAAACTTAAAAAGTGTTTACTATACATAGAAATAAACATATATAGGTAAAATTTTAATTTTTTTAAAAACATTTAAGCTTTCCAAAATATAACCCTAAGAATACATACAATACTACAACATATATTGCCAAACCATAAAACCTAAGAATAGTATGATTAACTACTTTCACTTATCTACGTTGAAAACTATTTAATTTTATTATATCTTAATTTACATTATTTAAAATTGTTTATAATTACATGATTTTAATTTTCACTTGTCAAAATATTTTTTTAAAAATTTATAAATTATTTTTAAGATCAACAACACCAGACGACTTACATTATCTGAGAAGACTCAGATGACTTACCGCGGCTATATTCGTAAAACTGAGTTCAGTTTTTTTTGTTTTGTCACAAGGGGCATGCTATAATTTCACAAGGATTTTAGGTTAGTTTTGCATTTGATTCAAGTTTGGGTATAGTTTTGGGGTTAAAATCAAGTTCTATATCATATTTGGTAAACCCCCCAAAGCTTTTGAGCTTAGTTTTTGAAAGCAAAAGTCGGGAGAATCTTCCAAAAATCTTCTTTCTCAAATTATTTCAAAATATATCGACGTCCCTTCAAAAATGATTTCAAGAGAAAACCAGACCACAAAAATTGTTTCAAAACCTTCAAATATTCAGAAATTATCCTGAAGGAGATTTCCCACACCGCTCCATCAGAGTATTTTGAAAAACATACATATCAAAATATTATAAATATCGAAAATGGATTTTTTTGTAAACAATGATCCGTTTTTAACAATCAAAAAATATTTTGGCAAAAAAAATCTTTAAACCACATAATACATATAAAACCGTGTTATTTTCAAACCATTTTGAAAATTTCATATTCAGAGTCCTTCAAACACTTTTATCTAAACGAAAACCACACCGATGCTGCTTATTCCAACTTCAAAATCCATAAAATCATAGCGCCATGTGATTGGGAATACGATCTTAACGACAATCTAAATTTTCCGGAAGATCTTAAAAATCTCCCTTGTTACAGTGTCCCCTTTAACTATTAGGATTATTCCCAAGCATTGTACAATTCTTTTTTATCTAATCTCCTAAACACAAATATATGTGGTTGATCTTCTTTGACACCACCTGTAACTTATCCAAATTTCCCTATTGGTCCATATCATGGTGGAACTACTTTGGTTCTGTCACAGAAATATTTAAACCCAATGTCTATAAATCATTCCAAATCTTCAAGACAAATTTCATTCCGTCTGAAGAAGAAAAGAAACCTCCCCACTAGCCGTCTTCCACTCAAAATTTTCATATTTCTTGGGTATTTCATGGACCCCGGAATTTACTTCTGATCCAATTCCTGTTATCCGAAAAAAATTCAGAGTCAAGTGGTGGGATAAATAAAAAATTACCTCAAACCTTTATCCGTCAAATATCCTTACCTGGATAAAAGAACAAAAATCAAAAATCCAAACACTTGACCAAACACCATAAACAACCTTTTTCTTGGCTCAAAAATCCAAAATGTTAGCAATGTTGGCAGGTGGAAAATCTGAAGAAGAAATTAAGGCTATCTTCTTACAACTGCTACCGTTGACGTTAGATCAAATCTCTCGTACTTCAGGGAATGATTCAGAGTCCCAAGTGCCAGATATCAATGACGAAATTTTCGGCCACAGTGGAGTTTAAATCTCTCTGTCCGAGAAATGCAAATCTCTCAGATACGGTTACATTGTTACGAATATTTCCACGATCTCTTGTCGCAATACCCGATAAAAATCCAAAACATCAAATAAGAACTATCTCATGTAGTCATGAAGACCAAGGTCCACTTCCATCAGACAGCAAACAATTATGGAACTTAATGGAACAAACTTTTTCTAGTGGAATTATCCATATATTCCATTTTTTTAATTTTATGTATAATTGCACCCTTGTAAACTTCTATATAAAAGAGTCTTTACTTCAATTGTAAATCAAGTTCTCATTCTCTCATTCTCCTACTCCTTGATTCACATCCTCTCTTACTTCCTCTCCCATCCTTGTAATCGAGAACATTGCTACAATCTCCTTATTAATTAAGTTTTTAATAAAAAAAATTGATCATATTTTTCCTTGTCTCATTTTTTCATTTTAGTATTATGCTTTGTGTTTAAATGGCTGGTCTAACCGCTCATATTTCTGTTTGATATAGTTTGATATATGTATATATAGATATTGTAATTAAATAATTTTCATCACAACTTTTTGCCTGTAAGCAGGCCAGCCCCCTAGTTAATATTAATGAATATACATCCTGCAAACTAGCGTAACTATAGCAAGAACTATATGGGCCTCCTCTATCAATACAATCGATTAGGGGACTGTTCGTTTCACCATCTGTCTTTTTCATCCACATGATCCATTTGTATGATCTATCCAGATGATTTATTCGGATTTTTCAGCTGTTTTTTTATCCATCCAAATGGCGCATCTAGATGAATCATCTAAATGTATCTTATGTTTGTTTCTTTATTTTCATTTCCATCCAGATGAGTTTAATAAATAAATTACTAAAATACCCTTGTTTTGATTTAATCATATGTTTGAAATTAATTTTTAACTACATTATCTTTAATAATTTAGTTTAATATATATACGTTACAATTATTTAAAAATTAACATTTTGACAATGATAAATTATAATGTCATATAAATTATAAATTTTTATTTAGATTTGTATTAAACACAATTTTGTAGTTTTAGCGGGAAAATGCGTTCTTGCGGTTTTGGCGGGAAAATGCGTTTTTAGGTTTTGACAGAAAATATGTTTTTGGTAAGAAAGCGCGTTTTAGCTGTTTTGACGAGAAAACGCGTTTTTTGCGGTTTTGCGAAAAATGTGTTTTTGTGGTTTGACGGGAAAATGCGTTTTTAGGTTTTGAAAAATTGCATTTTTGTAGTTTTGTCGTTTTTCGTGTGTGACAAATGATATTATGTATAGATTTGTAATTTGCGAATTACATGAGGGGTATAATAGATATTATACCATTTTGAATGAACCATCTCCATCCAGATGGTCCAAATTGGTTCAGCTGGATGGACTTTAAAATTAAGCCTAAATTTTTGAAAGTCATCTGGATGATCTATCTGGATGAATTGCACTTTTAGTAACTAAACGAACAAAACTCCATCTCCATCCAGATGGCTTATTCGGATGGAGAAACGAACATGCCCTAGTACAAACTAATCAATTAATTTGGCATTGTCGTTTGATATAGTTTTGAATTATGTATTGACATCAATTATTGGGCCTCACATATCAATGCCATTGATTAGTACAAACTATATAACTAGCAAAATATAGTTTGACATATTCATATGATAAAATTTTGGATTATGTATTGTCATCAATTATTATACTTTATACAAGATTTATGTATTCTTCTACTTTTTACGGAATAACAAGCATAATTGTGGGTTCGATTCATGCAATTGATGGTAAGTCATGATTGTTTACTACTCAAGTTTGTTAGGGTTCGTTTACTACATCTATTGATCCAGTTATTGTTTAATTTTGAAAACCCCTTGTGTTGCTTTTATCTTATGGTTTTCGTTACTTGTGCATTTTAGATTTTGAATTTCGCAAGTACTAGCTGGTTATGTTTCCTAAGAGTGTGTGAGTCAATTTCTTGTGTATTGAATTGGTGCATTGGTTGATGTTCATAGAGCTATATAATGGAAAAGGGTGTGAGATATAAAACAAGATCCCGCATTATAAAATTAGGCAATGAATATACCTATATATATAACAAAATGTCTAACTCTAATTAGTATGAGGTCTTTTGGAAAGAAATCCAAAAGTAAATTTATACAGGCTTGCCTCTTAAGCCTAGAGTAGACAATATCATACTAAATGGATAATAAATAATTGGACATGCGCTTAACAAATCCCAACAATTAATATCAGTGTGGTTAACGAGAAATCTGGAGGAAGACCAAAATACCTTTCGAGATATGAGGTACATTTCGAATTAGGAATGGGTGGTATGTGGCAGAGATCAAATCAGAAAATCATGGAAGTTTAGTTGTGCAACACGAGATGAATGTGATCCTTAGTTTGGGGGATAGAATGTGAGATATCAAATAAAATCATATATTAGAAGATTAAGCAATGACAATCTAATATTTATAGAGATGTACAAATCTAATTAGTACGAAACCTTTTTGAAACGAATCCAAAAAGTAATCAATGCGAACTTATTTCTTAAGCGCAAAGTAGACAATATCATATTAATTGGATGATAAATAGTTGGACGGCTTAACAAATCCCAACAAAGGGATTACCTTGATGTGGTATAGATACTATATAGGCTGTTTATATATCTAGTTCTGGTCAGCATATTGAGATTTATGCTCTTCACCAAAGCAATGAATTGACATATCTGCTTTAGAAGAATTAAATGATCCAGTGCCATGTGTATCTTTCCCCTGCTCTATAAGACTGTAACCATGGCGTCGTACACGTTATTAGTTGTCTTCCTTTTCTTCTTCTAAAGATGATCCTAATAAAAGAGAAGGATTCACTGGCAATATATATATAACCATTTTAAGAAAGAGAGTTTGAGAACAACATGGTCTTAAGCTAACGATCATAATCATCCTTAACTGATCTAATTTTAGCATTAACATCTCATTTCTTGCAGTATTCAACACAATATCAACGAACTTCTTATGAAGATCTTCGCCATCATAAGCCGCATCGAATGTTAGAGGAGCCAATATATGAGCATATGATTTCTGAGGAGGCCATGTCTTTTGGGTATGAGCCTGTTGGGTTTTTCCCTCATTAGTCCAAGTTTAATCTTTAATCAAGTTATAACCAAGAAGCCCAAGAAGAAGAAATATCGAGAGAAAATGGAGAAAGATGAAGAAGTGTATAGAAAAGGAAGTGTGTAGAAGATGAAGTGTGTAGAAAATGGAGTGTTCTAGAACTAACTTGTAGTCTCCACTTACTAGTATAAATAGGGGTGCTTAGCACCATTTGTAATCATCCCATAACAAGCAAAAGCAATCATAAAGAGAGAGTAGTTTTTAAGAAAGAGTTCTTTCTAAGAGAGTCATAAAACACTCTCTAAACACAAAGTTTGGGTAGTAAATCCCTTTCCTAAAATCGAAGGCTATCTCAAACATAAACCGTCTACATTCCATCTCAACCTCTCAAAGAAAATATTATCCGCTAATTTTCCCAACAGCTAGTATCAGAGCAAAAGCTGGTATCAGAGCAAGGTTACCGTTATCTTTGAAGAAGTGAAGATGGAGGCCACCGTTACCTTTGAAGGTGACATGTTCAAGCTCACGACGGACAACTTCTCTTATTGGAAACCGATGATGGAAGATCACCTTTATTGTAAGGATTTGCATGAGCCCATCATCATGAAGGATAAGCCGGAAGGAAAGGATGATAAAGCATGAGAGATTCTTAATAGAAAGGCGGTTGCCGTAATACGTAAGTATGTTGACCGATCTCTCTTTGAACATGTCTCTACCTACACAAATGCTTTTGAATTATGGACAAAACTTGAATCCATGATTCAAAAGAAAACACCTCGAAACAAAGCTCTTCTTGTTCGACGGTTGGTAAAGTTGGAGTACAAGGATGGCCAGAGCATGATGGAGCACTTGAACAATTTCAAGGGGATTGTAAATCAGCTTAACAAAGTTGATATGAAGGTTGAAGACGAAATGCAAGCCCTTTTACTCCTTAGTTCACTACCGGAGAGTTGGGACACACTAGTTGTTACTCTAAGAAATTCAGCACCGGAGGGAAAGCTTACCATGGACACCGTCACTGATAGCCTTCTAAACGAAGAAGTTCGAAGGAAGGAGTGAGGTTCGAGTTCTTATTTAGAAGCTAACATTGTTGACAGACGAGGTAGAGAAGAGACTCGTGGCCAAAACAGAAGCAGAGGACATGACCAATCTCGAGGAAGATCTAAGTCACATCCGAGAGTTACTTGCTATTACTGTGGCAAACCGGGTCACATGAAGTCAGAATGTCGGTTTCTCAAGAAAGACAAACAAGCCGGTAATATCAAACCAGTCCGGTTGAATCCTACAAAGAAGCATGAAGACAAGACTACCACCATTGTGGAAGACCAGAGCGAAGAATTATATCTCGTTGGAGAATGTAATCTTAGCTCTGATGATAGTTCATGGATCATTGATTCTGGTGCTTCTTTTCACGTCACTCCCCATGGAAGCTTCTTCACAACCTATCAAAGTGGTGACTTTGGTAATGTTCAAATGGGAAATCAAGGAAGAAGCAAGAATGTTGGAAAGGGGGATGTTATTCTTACATCAAACACTGGATGTAAGATAGTTCTCAAGGATGTGAGACATGTTCCCGACATGCGACTCAATCTCATATCAACCGGGAAGCTTGATGATGCCGGTTTGGATAGCCACTTTGGCAGTGGCAAATGGAAACTAACCAAGTGGAGTTTGATCATGGCTCGAGGAAGAAAAGAAGGCTCTTTATATATAACACAAGCCAAGCTTTGTAAGGAAGAAGTAAATGTCGCAAGTGATGACATCGATATATGGCACCGAAGACTCGGGCATATGAGTGAGAAAGGTTTAAATAAACTTTCTTGCAAGAAACTTCTTCGTGATATGAAAGGTATTTCTCTCTCATCATGTCATGATTGCTTAGCCAGAAAACAACATAGGGTCGCTTCCCGAAGATCATCTACGCCTATGAGAAGAAAGCATATTCTTGATCTTGTGCATACTGACGTATGCTCCATGTTCGAGAAATCCAATGGAGGGGCATCATATTTCGTCACCTTTATTGATGACCATTCAAGGAAGGTATGGGTATACCTTTCGAAGTCAAAAGATCAAGTTCTTGATGCTTTCAAGGAGTTTGTAGCCCAAGCAGAGCGAAGTACGGGTCAAAAACTCAAGTGTGTACGATCTGATAGTGGTGGAGAGTATCGAGGTCCCTTTGAAGCGTTTTGCAAAGCTCATGGAATCAGGATGGAGAAGACACCACCAAAGACGCCACAACTGAACGGGCTAGCTGAAAGAATGAATCGAACGATCA
>NC_027750.1:63464346-63471801 GCF_000695525.1 Brassica oleracea var. oleracea
ATCAACAAATCAAAGAAACCAAAGCTAAGGGTTGTAAGGAATGAAGATCCTCATAAGCCTCAAGATCATGAACAAGTGATTGGAGATGATGGCGAAGGGGATCCTATCATGGATCCGAATGGTGATGAATGTGAAGAAGAAGTTCAAGTGGAGCCAGAGGAAGAACATGAGCTAAGAAGGTCTGGAAGAGAGACAAGACCATCTGTAAGATATTATCGAGATGAGTACGTTAATCTTACAGATGAGGGGAGCCTCAAAGCTATGAGGAGGCCATAGGAGACACTCATAGAGATGAGTTGGTTGAAGCTATGCAAGATGAAATGCAATCCTTGCATGATAATCACACTTATGAGCTGATGAAGCTACCAAAAAGAAAGAGAGCCTTGAAGAACAATTGGGTGTACAGGTTGAAGTATGAAGAAAGAAGCTAAAATCCAAGATACAAAGCTCGATTGGTTGTGAAAGGGTTCAACCAGAAAAAATGCATAGATTTTGAAGAAATATTCTCTCCAGTGGTGAAGATGTCCTCTATCAGAGTGGTTCTTGGTCTAGCAGCGGTTTTAGACTTGGAGATTGAACAACTCGATGTCAAGACGGCCTTTCCACATGGTGAACTCGAGGAGGAGATCTATATGGAGCAACCTGAAGGATTCAAGGTTCTAGGAAAAGAAGAATTGGTGTGCCGATTAAAGAAGAGTTTTTATGGCCTCAAGCAAGCCCCAAGACAATGGTACAAGAAGTTTGACTCCTTCATGGTGGATCATAACTTCAAGAAAACCAAGAATGATCATTGCGTTTTCATAAAGAGGTACAAAAGCGGCGACTTTCTCATATTATTGCTCTATGTTGACGATATGTTAATTGTGGGCCAAGATCGCAACAAGATAGTCGTATTGAAGAAAGATTTGGGAAGGTGTTTTGCGATGAAAGATCTAGGGCAAGCGAGACAGATTCTTGGAATGAAGATCACTCGGGATAGGCCAAAGAAGCTTTTATGGTTGTCCCAAGAACAATATGTTGAAAGGATGTTGGAGAGATTCAACATGCACAAAGCAAAGCCGGTGAGCACTCCACTTGGTGGACATTTCAAACTAAGTTCGAAGCAAAGTCCAAGAAGTGAGAAGGAAAAAGAGGAAATGAAGACTACCCCATATGCATCAGCAGTGGGTAGTCTCATGTATGCTATGGTGTGCACCAGACCCGACATTGCCTATGCCGTATGAGTTGTGAGTCGCTTTCTCACCAATCAAGAAAAAAACATTGGAAAGCAGTTAAGTGGATCCTACGCTATCTACGAGGCACAACGAAGAAGTGTCTATGTTTTGGAAATGGAAAATTGGAGTTGAATGGTTACACCGATGCAGATTGGGCTGGTGATAAAGATTCAAGGAAATCGACATCAGGATTCGTGACTACCTTTGCAGGGGGAGCTGTTTCTTGGCAATCGAAGCTACAAAAGTGTGTTGCCTTATCCACCACGGAAGCGGAGTACATCGCAGCAACGGAAGGGTGCAAGGAGATGCTATGGATGAAGAACTTCTTGCTTGAGTTGGGAGTAAAGCAAGAAAAGTACAACATGCTATGTGAGAACCAAAGTGCTATTCACTTAGCAAAGAATCCAACGTTTCACTCTCGCTCAAAGCACATCGATATCCGGCATCTTTGGATCCGAGAAGTTCTTAAAGAGAAACTCATACATCTCACAAAGGTACACACCGACGAAAACTGGTCAGACCTTATGACCAAGGTATTACCGATCAAGAAGTTTGAAGATTGCTGCAAAGGCATGGGCATGGCAACTGTCTCAGGCTAAATCGGGAAGGGGGAGATTTGTTGGGTTTTTCCCTCATTAGTCCAAGTTTAATCTTTAATCAAGCTATAACCAAGAAGCCCAAGAAGAAGAAATATCTAGAGAAAATGGAGAAGGATGAAGAAGTGTATAGAAAAGGAAGTGTGTAGAAAATGGAGTGTTCTAGAACTAACTTGTAGTCTCCAATTACTAGTATAAATAGGGGTGCTTTGCACCATTTGTAATCATCCCACAACAAGCAAAAGCAATCATAAAGAGATAGTAGTTTTTAAGAAAGAATTATTTCTAAGAGAGTCATAAAACACTCTCTAAACACAAAGTTTGAGTAGTAAATCCCTTTCCTAAAATACGAAGGCTATCTCAAACATAAACCGTCTACATTCCATCTCAACCTTTCAAAGAAAATATTATCCGCTAATTTTCCCAACAGAGCCATAGACCATAGGTATGGGATTCAAGCCTTCGACCATAGAGATTTTCGAATGACAATAGGAGTTTCGTGCATGTTCTGTTTTTGCTTCTTGTTTATAAATGAGTTAGAGTGTCCCCATAAGTGCAATGTTTATGGACACACTAGTTGTCTTCATAAGTATCAAATGTTTATGCAAGCAATTTACTTCATTAAAAACATTTATAATATTTGTTTAATCAGTTTTACAGTACTTAAAAACATTTATATATTTGTTTAGTAACACCATAACAATCACCACTGCAAGATTTTTAAGGTATCCGAAATCACGTCTCTCAGTCGCCTGATATGCCTGCAACTCACTCAACATGACTAAAGAACACTCATCCTTCGATTTCTCTTTTCTATAAAGTCGGGTACATGTGTTACACGATCACCGTTGACCCTTAGACCATTTTATAGGGTTCTCAATGTTTTCTTAATGCCTTATCCTACAAATTTAGAAGATTCCGAATAAGGACAATTTCGTTTTTGTTCTCTATCAAAACTCTTCAAAGAATAGAGATGAGACGTATCTTTTGTTAGTTGGATCTAAATATTTTTTCCTACTCCATCTGAGGTGATGGAGTAGAAAAATGTGTATAAATGAGGTGAGGACATTGAATTAGAGATTAGATCAAGTTAGAGCGATGTCATTTTTATTAAAGCTAAAGAAAAATAATGCTATTTTCTAAGACTTAATTCTAAAACCGATCACCTTTAAAACTATGATAATGAAATTAAGAAATGTTATAAAATGTGTATAATAATGTTCATAGTAATTTCTGTTAAAAAAATTCGTAATTTATATATTAACATGTTTACCAAAAAGAAGAAATTTCGTATATACTTAAGTACAAGTCACTCAAACAATAAGATTTTGACATGTGTAATTGTTTTTTTAAATTCAAGTAAATCAAAATTCTACCAAGTTCTATTGACTTCAAATATTAGTTAACTGCAAAAGTCTTTATTTTTCTCACACTCACGTACACAAATGGCTTTAGTAACTATTTCCCTAGGTAACTGCTTCATCTCTCCATTGTAAGAAATATATATTTCTCTCTTTTTTTGATCTAAAAAGAATACTAAGCAGAAATGAGACTGATTATGGTTTTGAATGTGGTAAACATGAAAATATTGATTTTAATAAAAACAAGCTTCCAAACATGTATGATGTATTCATTTTTCTCAAACCAAAATCATAGAAATTGTTTTGGTGCTTCTTGCCACTTCTAAATTTATGTATAACATTATATAGACTAAGAAAATATTAACTAAATTAAAATTTTATATAAATTACAAGATCTTTTAGACTTTTGTGATCAGATAATTTAAAAAGAATTGAAGAAGTCTAGAAGAAGAAGTTTAAATCTACACTTCCTTACGCGTTTTCTAGTTTCTACTATTATCAACTGCTATGGATTAGTGTCAAGACACATTCATAAGAAAACAAAATATGTCACGATTAGTTTCAAACAAGAGTAGATTAGTTGTCAATAAACCGTTCTTTTGAAGAAAAGGTTTTATATTTGTAATAAATAAAGGGAACCACAGCCCACAGCCACATGCACAAAACTGGGTAAAGGGATTTTGTTCTTCTTTTTGTTATTTAAAATTCTATTCCAAATAATACCTTAATGGCAAAGTAGTGATTACCGAAAACTAGATTGAGATTTAAAATTATATTCCTAATAATACTTTCGCTTTTTTTTTATATAACTTATATGAGTTATGCTAGTAATTATTAAATATTTAAGAGTTAACTGAGTATTATTAGGTATGGTTAGAGTCATTATAATAGCTAATTTCTGCAAAAATTATATTAGGTATACGTATGTCAGTAAACCTTTTCACATGGCTCTCTTGCGTGACACTCAAAAATGATGGATCAAATCAATAGATTGGGCGGGCTTAAATATCTTCGATTTTTTAAAGTCGAGATTGTAGATGGTGGTAAATGGACCGTTTAGTTTCACTTGTAATATGAAAATTTAGAGTTCTTTCAATAAAAGAATTGTGGAGAAAAAATAATAATAAGAGAAGAAAATTTCATTTTAGAGAATTTTTTTATTTTTCTCCAAGCAATAAACTTTCCCCAAAAGTTTTTTCCTTTTTTTTTGTTTGAAGTAGTAGAGATATAGTGTGATATGCCTCATCAAAACTCAACACTTGCTATCCTTGTGGCTACTCTAGGACACATGCTTCATGGGACATGGTCTGATTGCATTTTCATCAACGACTACATCACTAATTTTCTCAGGCGAAAGAATTGGCCTCTATAAACTCATGTTTGCGTCAACAGTTTCGATGTAACAATCAACAACACATCATTGATGTAACAGTTAATACTTATGTTGGTGGAAAAAAATTCGCATAAAGTGAAAGAAATAAGTGAAAATCAAAAATGTTATATTTGAAAATATATATAAATGAGGTGAAGACACTGAAATTAGAGAATAGAAGAAGTTAGAACGATGTCATTTTATTAAAGCTAAAGGAAAGAAATATTATTTTCTATGGGTTAATTCTAAAACTGATCACCTTAAAAACTCTGATAATGAAATTAAGATATGAAAAAAAAAAAAAAAAAATTAAGATATGTTTTAGAAAACAAGAAGTTTAAATCTACACTTCCTTACGCGTTTTCTAGTTTCTACTATTATCAACTGCTATTCAATGGATTAGTGTCAAGACACATTCATACGAAAACAAAATATGTCACGAATAGCTAAGTTACAAAAAAAAAAAAACTTTAGCCCAAAAAAGAGAAATACACAGGAGGTGTAGATGTAATCTGTTGAATAGCAGTTCATGATAGTGGAAAAACGCGTGAGGAAGTGTAGATGTAAACATCTTTTCCGTAATTGTGTAATTTAATTAATTTGTTTATACCATAACCTTTGCCAAATACAGAAATAGCTTCTAAGTGATAAGAAACAAAAAAGAACAAAACTAACCTTTTAAATTCACCTCAGACCAATCAAATTGACAGGTAAATTATTAATTAAAAATATTAAATTAAATAAAAAATAGTTACAAAAAATAAAAACGCTAATTTTAATGACGTTAACGCTTCCAGCGAAACCCTAAACCCTAAATCTTAAATTCTAAATCCTATACCCTAAATTCTAAACCCAAATTCAAACCCCTAAACCCAAACCCTATACCCTAAACCCTAATCCTAGACCCTAAACCCAAAAAATAGACTATAAACCTAAATCCTATACCCTAAACCCAAGTCTTAGATCCTAAATCCAAACCGTAAACCTTAACCCAAACCCTATAGTATCTAAGTTTGGGGTTTGGGTTTAGGGTTTACTGTTTGGGTTTTAGGTCTAGGATTTGGGTTTAGGGTATAGGTTTTGGGTTTAGGATTTACGGTTTGGGTTTTAGGTCTAGGATTTGGGTTTAGGGTATAGGTTTTGGGTTTAGGATTTACGGTTTGGGTTTAGGTTTTGGGTTTAGGATTTACGGTTTGGGTTTAGGTTTTGGGTTTAGGATTTACGGTTTGGGTTTAGGTTTTGGGTTTAGGATTTACGGTTTGGGTTTAGGTTTTGGGTTTAGGATTTACGGTTTGGGTTTAGGTTTTGGGTTTAGGATTTACGGTTTGGGTTTAGGTTTTGGGTTTAGGATTTACGGTTTGGGTTTAGGTTTTGGGTTTAGGATTTACGGTTTGGGTTTAGGTTTTGGGTTTAGGATTTACGGTTTGGGTTTAGGTTTTGGGTTTAGGATTTACGGTTTGGGTTTAGGTTTTGGGTTTAGGATTTACGGTTTGGGTTTAGGTTTTGGGTTTAGGATTTACGTTTAGGGTATAGGTTTTGGGTTTAGGATTTACGGTTTGGGTTTAGGTTTTGGGTTTAGGATTTACGGTTTAGGATTTACCGTTTGGACTTATGATTACGGTTTTGGGTTTAGGGTATATAATTTGGGTTTAAGATTTACGGTTTGGGTTTAGGTTTTGGGTTTAGGATTTACGGTTTAGGATTTACCGTTTGGACTTATGATTACGGTTTTGGGTTTAGGGTATATAATTTGGGTTTAGGGTCTAGGATTAGGGTTTGGGTTTAGGGGTTTGGATTTAGGTTTAGAATTTAGGTATATGGCTTAGTATTTAAGATTTAGGGTTTAGGTTTGGCTGGAAGCGTTAGCATCGTTAAAATTAGCGTTTTTATTATTTGTACCTATTTTTATTTAATTTAATGTATTTAATTAATAATTTATGTGTCATTTTGATTGGTCATAAAGGGTGGGGTGAATTTAAAGGTTCACCCTAGGGGGTGAACCTAAGTTCTGTCTAATAAAAAACCCCTTCCAATATAGAACGAACGTCGGAATAAATAATGGGATTTTGCATTCAGAGTTTTCTTCATCGATCTCGTTCATTTAACCTTTTTTCTTCTTCTTAACCCCATCGCATCGCATCACCATCATGCTTGGGTGGGTTGGTAATGTTGGATAATTCCAAGCTTGTGAAAACTTAACATATTATTAGATGTTTAATATGTTAAGATAAACACAATAAGAAAACCTAGAAATAAGAAAATGAAGTTTCTATTTAGGTTAGGTTTGTGTTTTCCATATCTCACATGTTAAAGGGAATTGTCTTTTATATAAATATAGGTCTAATGGAGAGGTGTTCCATATGATCTAAGAGAAACATATTGAGAGCTTTAGTTTTGAACAGTTTCTAAAGCTAATAAGAAAAGTTGTTCTTATAACTCTTTGTGTTTCTAAGAGATTTGAATTGGTATCAGAGCTTCAGGTTAGAGACTCGATCTAAGCTTAAGTTGTAGCTTAAGATCCTGGTGCTCGTGAACAAGAGATCGCGTAAGCAAGATGGCGGAGGTGACTAGGGCTCCACGCATGAAGGACTTTGGATCTACATCCATCCAATGTCCGATGTTGTCATCGACAAACTACACAGTTTGGTCGATGAGGATGAAGGTTCTACTTCGTGTTCATGAAGTGTGGGACACGATCGAACCCGGTTCAGATGATCAAAAGAAGAACGATGTTGCGATAGCTCTTTTGTTTCAATCTGTTCCAGAGACTTTGATTCTCCTGGTGGGAGAACAAACCGCATCAAAAGAGATCTGGAACGCCATCAAGTCGCGATACCTAGGAGCTGATCGTGTAAGGGAGGCGAGACTTCAGAATTTTATGATGGAGTTTGATAGGTTGAAGATGGATGATG
>NC_027750.1:63472052-63473356 GCF_000695525.1 Brassica oleracea var. oleracea
GTAGCATCACTTGAGCAAGTCCTAGATCTCAACTCGACGGGGTTTGAAGACATAGTTGGAAGGTTTAAGGCGTACGAGGAGCGTGTAGGAGAAGAAACTCAGAAAGAAGACCAAGGGAAGCTGATGTTTTCGAAAAATGAAGAGCATAGTCAGAGGGGCTGTGAGAATTCCCGTGGTAGATGAAGAGGAAGGAACGGTAGAGGCAGAGGTCGAGGCAGGTCACACAACCAAAACCGTGCGTCACACACCGAAGATAACAACTCGAAGAAGAATCGTTCAAAGCTGATATGTTGGAGATGTGACAAACCTGGTCACTACGTAACTATCTGTCCCGAGAAGACAGAGAAGAATCAAGAAACCAACCTAAATGAGACAGAAGAGGCTGATGCACTATATGTACACGAGGTGGTGTTTTTGAACAAAGATAAGGTGATTCCGAAGAATCTTTATATCGACAAAGACAATGCAAGTGTCTGGTATTTGGATAATGGAGCGAGCAATCACATGACAGGGAACAATGAGTTCTTTTCGAGTTTGAATCTTAACACCAAAGGGAAGGTGAAGTTTGGTGATGGATCGTGTGTTGACATTGTAGGAAAGGGTGTGGTTACCTTTGTGTGCAAGAATGGAGAGAAGAAGGCACTTAAAGACATATACTACATACCCGATCTGCAGCACAATATATTGAGTCTTGGGCGAGCAACAGAGAGCGGATGTGAGGTTAACATGAAAGATGTCTACTTAACGCTCACAGATTCGCATGGAAGGTTGCTAGTTCGTGTGACAAGATATCCAAACCGTCTCTACAAGACCCCTATGGAGATAAGCTACTCGGAGTGTTTACATGTCAGGGACGTAGATGCTACATGGAGGTGGCATGCTCGACTAGGACATATAAGCTATGGAGGGATGAACAACATGGTGAGGAAGGAGATGGTCATAGGAATGCTGTGTGTAACACACGAAGAAAGCGTGTGTGACGTATGTCTCGCAGAGAAGCAGATTAGACAGTCATTCCCGACCAAGGTCATGTTTTTTGCGACAAAGACAAAGCCATTAGAGTTATTGCATGGAGATTTGTGTGGACCAATCACACCACCAACGCCAGCAAATAATAAGTATGTCTTTGTCTTGATCGATGACTTCTCTAGGTATATGTGGGTTATGCTATTGAAGGAGAAGAGTGAGGTATTCAATCGATTCAAAAGGTTTAAAGAGAATGTAGAGAAGCAGACAGGGTCAACCATCAAAACCTTCCGCACCGATAGAGGAGGAGAGTTAGCCTCAGATGAGCTCAATCTAGT
>NC_027750.1:63473456-63476221 GCF_000695525.1 Brassica oleracea var. oleracea
GTGTGTCAGCAAGTACGTACACTCCCCCCAGAATAAATAGCCAAATACAAATTTTAAATCATTTTTTCTAGCACGATACATAAATCTTACTAGATCTAACTTATAAAAAGTCCATCAGCTCCCAACTTATATAAAGTCCATCAGCTCCAACAGTTGTTGCCTCTTAATCTATTTCCTTCACCAAGAAAAAAAAACACAATTTATTATTTATGGAAGATGCATAAAACTTCGACAGATCAGAAAGAATAGAGAGAAAGAAAAAATAAAATAGAAAGAGAAACAAATAAGGAGAAAGATTGCTAAAGAGGTAGAAACAGGAGCACTAGAGGTATTATCAAAAGTGTAATAGTGTTTTTCCATATACCTAATATAATTTGTTTTTATAGTTTTACCTGATGCAAATTCTCATGTTTATTTGTCACTACAGAATATCTTATATCACATGTATTTTTTTTCAAATACATAAATGGTTTATAAATAGTATATTCTTAAAAATTTTATTTGCACAATTTGTGTTTTTAAAAAATTGATTATAAATTTCCATTTTATGTGATTAACTATTTTCAAAAAATTAAAACGATAACTATTCAGTTATTTTTATGTTTATAACGTACTTATTGTTATCTAAGAGTTTATTAATGATTTTTATCGCAGTGCAAATAAAATCAATCAGACACTGATTATCATAAATTGGTTGAAATGATGCAGTTAGATATAAATTTTCATAAGGCATACAGAATTATCAATTGTACAATTGTCTATATAATTTTCTGTAATTATAATATCATTGTAAATAAGTGTAAAATAATAAAAATGTGAAATTTAAATTAAAAAAAAAAGTTATTTTAAAAAAATTATTCTTGAAAAATTGAGGGAGTAATTTACCATTGATAGTGGGGTTTATGAAGTGATAGTCATCAGAACTAGTGAAATATCATAAGTAGACCTATAAGGACATCTGAGTTCACATGTGTAGTTCAGTTTAGTTTGGTTTTGGCTGGTGAACGTCAAACCAAAACTTGCTTCTTCGTGATCCACTAAAAACGAGTGACATGAGCACTGAGGAAAATGTCGGGGACGTACCTATGAGGCTATGCTCATTTTTCTTGTTTCTTTGTTATCAATTTCTTTCGAACCACTTATCCATAGAGATAGATACGCCGACCATGTCCCCCATTTTCAGTATAATACTATACTCGTTTTGTATCTTTCATTTTTTTGACATATGATGATGATGTAACTGCACACCCGTATTCATAGAAATAATGATACTGCAAAATAAATGATACGCTCCCACCATTCCACATACTATCTAAGTACATCAGTTTGTCCAATGATAGTATGAATATACCCCTTTCGTGGATTCTTGTTCTCCGATCTCATGTGTGTCAGTAAGTACGTACACTCCCCCAGAATAAATAGCCAAATAAAAATCTTAAATCATTTTTTCTTTACTAGATCCAACTTATATAAAGTCCATCAGCTCCAACAGTTGTTGCCTCTTAATGTTTTTCCTTCACCAAGAAAAAAAAATTGTTTGTTATTTATGGAAGATGCAGAAAACTTCGACAGATCAGAAAAAATAGAGAAAAAGAAAAAATAAAATAGAAAGAGAAACAAATAAGGAGAAAGATTGCTAAAGAGGTAGAAACATGAGTACTAGAGGTATTATGAAAGGTGTAATAGTGCTTTTCCATATACCTAATATAATTTGTTTTTATAGTTTTATCTGATGCAAATTCTCATGTTTATTTGTCACTACAGAATATCTTACATCACACATATTTTCTTTCAAATGCATAAATGGTTTATAAATAGTATATTCTTAGAAATCTTATTTGCACAATTTTTGTTTTAAAAAAATTGATTATAAATTTCCATTTTATGTGATTAACTATTTTCAAAAAATTAAAACGATAACTATTCAGTTATTTTTATGTTTAAAACGTACTTATTGTTATCTAAGAGTTTATTAATGATTTTTATCGCAGTTCAAATAAAATCAATCAGACATTGATAATCATAAATTGGTTGAAATGATGCAGTTAGATATAAATATTCATAAGGCATACAGAATTATCAATTGTACAATTGTTTATATAATTTTCTGTAATTATAATACCATTGTAAATCAGTGTAAAATAATAAAAATATGAAATTTAAATTATAAAAAAAATAATTTAAAAAAATTATTCTTGAAAAAATGAGGGAGTAATTTACCATTGATAGTGGGGTTTATTAAGTGATTGTCATCAGAACTAGTGAAATATCATAAGTAAACCTATAAGGACATCTGAGTTCACATGTGTCGTTCAGTTTAGTTTGGTTTCAGCTGGTGAACATCAAACCAAAATGAACGTCAAACCAAAACTTGCTTCTTCGTGATCCACTAAAAACGAGTGACATGAGCACTGAGGAAAATGTCGGGGACGTACCTATGAGGCTATGCTCATTTTTCTTGTCTCTTTGTTATCAATTTCTTTCAAACCACTTATCCATAGAGATAGAAATAGAGACGCCGACCAGGTCCCCCATTTTCAGTATAATACTATACTCGTTTGTATCTTTCATTTTTTCGACATATGATGATGATGTAACTGCACGCCCGTATTCATAGAAATAATGATACTGCAAAATAAATGATACGCTCCCACCATTCCACCTACTCTCTAAGTACATCAGTTTGTCCAATGATAGTATGAATATACCCCTTTCGTGGATTCTTGTTCTCCGATCTCATGTGTATCAGTAAGTACGTACACTCA
>NC_027750.1:63476462-63477549 GCF_000695525.1 Brassica oleracea var. oleracea
GAAACAGAAAAGGAGAAAGATTGCTAAAGAGGTAGAAACAGGAGCACTAGAGGTATTATGAAAGGTGTAATAGTGGTTTTCCATATACCTAATATAATTTGTTTTTATAGTTTTATCTGATGCAAATTCTCATGTTTATTTGTCACTACAGAATATCTTACATCACACGTATTTTCTTTCAAATGCATAAATGGTTTATAAATAGTAAATTCTTAAAAATATTATTTGCACAATTTTTGTTTTAAAAAAAATTGATTATAAATTTCCATTTTATGTGATTAACTATTTTCAAAAAAATGAAAAAGATAATTATTCAGTTATTTTTATGTTTATAATGTACTTATTGTTATCTAAGAGTTTATTAATGATTTTTATCGCAGTGCAAATAAAATCAATCAGACACTGATTATCATAAATTGGTTGAAATGATGCAGTTAGATATAAATTTTCATAAGGCATACAGAATTATCAATTGTACAATTGTTTATATAATTTTCTGTAATTATAATACCATTGTTAATCAGTGTAAGATAATAAAAATATGAAATTTAAATTATAAAAAAAAATTATTTTAAAAAATTATTCTTGAAAAAATGAGGGAGTAATTTACCATTGATTGTGGGGTTTATGAAGTGATTGTCATCAGAACTAGTGAAACATCATAAGTAGACCTATAAGGACATCTGAGTTCACATGTGTTATTCAGTTTAGTTTGGTTTCGGCTGGTGAACGTCAAACCAAAACTTGCTTCTTCGTGATCCACTAAAAACGAGTGACATGAGCACTGAGGAAAATGTCGGGGACGTACCTATGAGGCTATGCTCATTTTTCTTGTCTCTTTGTTATCAATTTCTTTCCAACCACTTATCCATAGAGATAGAGACGCCGACCATGTCCCCTATTTTCAGTATAATACTATACTCGTTTTGTATCTTTCATTTTTTTTGACATATGATGATGATGTAACTGCACACCCGTATTCATAGAAATAATGATACTGCAAAATAAATGATACGCTCCCACCATTCCATCTACTCTCTAAGTACATCAGTTTGTCCAATGATAGTATAAATATACCCCTTTCATA
>NC_027750.1:63477559-63498497 GCF_000695525.1 Brassica oleracea var. oleracea
GCTCGTGTTCGTTCTCTCTTCTTGTCAACTTCTTTTCTCTGTGGTAGATGCCACATAGTGATTTCAGTATAACGGGGGAGGTGTAAAAGAGCAGGTGCAGAATCTAATGGTTGATGTATTATGCTCTGGTCATTTACTACGAAGTCGGGTAGGTTGGATCTTTTGCGATGATAATGGACATGTTAAATGTACATATCGCTCAGACTATCCAGTAAGAGAGTGGCTTTAAAAAACTTGGCCGAACCTAGTTTCTATCACGTAAATCTTAATTGTTTGTGATAGTGTGCGACATTTATTACCCGCAAAGACACATTGTTTGAAAACAAAGGTAAGACTCAATCATGGATTTTATGGAAGGCCAACTCTAGCCGGAAAATTTTTAAAAAAACAACTGGTTTACTCATTGGTTGGCAAACTTAACTCCCTTCTCGATGGAAGACTTTAGTTCTGGCTTCAGTGCTTCCAAGCCTTCCTTCTCAAAGTCCGAGAGTGGACCCAAATCAAGAACCTCCTCCACTCCGTTCTTCCCCAACCTCACCTGAATAATATCACACATTCTTCAGCTTGACTCATGAGACCGTAGAATGCACATTGATGCTAAGTTTAGAGGATTACCTTTGAGGCAAAGAAAGGAAGCTCAGTGATTGTGGACTGCACGTATGAGCATTCAACAACATCTGGAACTCCGTTGAGTCCCTTCAAGCATGCATCAGCGAATAGTGCTCCAGCATATCTGTGACAAGATTCAATAAATCAAAGAAGATCCAAGATTAATGACGAAAAAGGGCAGCAGAACAATACTTACGCCATTGACAATGTAGCTGAACCTTTTCCTGCCTTTGCTTCCACGACTTCTGTACCTCCATCTTGGGTGCGCTTGGTGAGGGCGGTGAGCACATCACCTGACAAGTTAGCTTGAGGAGTGGCCTACATTGTTTACAAAATAGAATATGACTTAGCCCAACAGAGCTAAACGCTGTAAGAAGTCAGAAGATTGAGAAAGAGAGGTAACCTGAGAGAAGAGTGGGAGGATCGTAACCCCAGCATGACCACCAATCACCGGAACATTAACTTCTGTAGAGACACAACAAGCATTCAAAATTTAAGACACAGGCTAAAATGAGAAGACACAACCCTTTAATACATGTAGACGAACCTGCAACAGGGACATTAGCCTTTCCAGCGTAGAAAGTCTTGGCCCTAACAACATCAAGAGTGGTAACACCAAACAACTTCTTTTCATCGTACATACCAGCCTTCTTGAAGATCTCAGCTGCAATTGGAACAGTGGAGTTCACAGGGTTGCTGATCATATTAACAAGCGCCTGATCCATCACAAAAAGAGAGTAATAACTCCAAAGGTCAGTCATTCGATTAGAAAAAAAAATCAACAATCACCAAGGCTTACATGAGGGCAGTACTTGGCGATGGCAGAGCAAAGGTTCTTGACAATGCCAGCATTGATGTTGAAAAGATCATCACGGGTCATACCAGGCTTCCTGGGGACACCAGCTGGAATGATAACGAGGTCAGCTCCTTCAAGAGCTTTCGCCAACTCATCATCTCCCATGTATCCAACAACCTATACAATACACAAGTGAATGAACAAACTATATCAATATAAAGCCTTAGAATATAATAAAGGCAAAAGTGACTAAATCTAAGCCACGATCTAGTAGGTTTACCTGAGATCTGGTGTTGATGTGACCGACATCAGCGGCGACTCCGGGCGTGTTGGCGATATCGTAGAGGGAGAGGCTTGAGACGAGGGGGTTGAGTTTCATGAGGAGAGCGAGAGGCTGACCGATTCCACCGGCGGCTCCCAAGATGGCGACTTTTCGCTCGGGGACCGATCCGGATGAGAAGCTGCGGCGGAGAAGCGACTGCTTCGCCGAGGCGGAGGATCGGACAAGCGCGGATCTGAACATTTTGCAAGGAGAGAACTTGGCGAGACACTCGATGATGATGAGATATGTCTCGACTCTTTGCTTTTTAATGCGCTTCCACTTCCAGGGGTGTTTTTGTCTTTTTCAGAAAGGTTTTTTTTTTTTTTTTTGGTTAATTGCTGTGTAATAACAAAAACTGGGTTACTTGTTGTAATAAAAAGAAACTTTTAGGTTAATTTGGTTTTAAAGGAAATTATATCTATTTTAATTTGAACCTTATGGAAACATGATTATTACAAAATCAATCAGAAGCATAATTTGTTTCAAAGATTAATCTCTACTCAGAGTGTAAATTTAATATTTACTAATAACATGTTTAAAAACAAACCATCCTGTGCTACCGGCTATACTGTTCACTTAAATATAGAACTAAATTATAACCTTATGATTTCGAATGTTTAGCACAAAATATACAACGAATGGTATAGTTTCAATGATTTAATTAGAGATTTTAAGCAAAAACAAACTAAATTTACTAAATTCATTAAAAACGTTTACATCATCATCATCATCATCATCATCATCATCAAAAGTTAAGTCAACCCCAAACTGGTTGATTAAACACGCCAACTTTAAAGCGTGACCGGCTTTGTACTATTAGAATGTGAACATGATTACGTACGGTAACGACACATTCAACTACAAAGTCTACAACGAATAAATGATTTTAGCCATCGGTCTTTTCATTCCTAGGCCTGAGACTTTTATCCTAGATCCAGATTCAATCCGAGATTCGATCTGGATCCGATCCAAAAATTCGGATATCTGGAGGAGTCGAATTCAGATCCGAATAGTAAAATGTTAGATCTGTTACATATCAAAACAAGTTGACTTCAGTAGTCAGAGTATTATCATACAAATGGCCAAGGACAGAAGAAGACTAGCCTACAACCAACAAAATCTTCTAAGAAACTAGAAAATAATTCAATAAAAGAATGAAACAAGAAAATGACAATCATACTCAAACAAAAAAAATGCAGAATCTAAAAGAATAAGAAAAACAGGAGAGCATACCATTAGAGAAGAGAACCTCAGCATATATATTTTTATTTTTATAATAGTATATGTAAATTTTATGTAAATTTTGTAATATTATACATAGAAATAATTAAAGACATTATATATATTTTTATTTTTAAATTATTGTTAATATTTTATATATATTAATATTATTTTTTATTTATTTAAAGATCCAAATCCGGATTCGGATATCCGCCGGATATTACAATTTTTAGAAAGATATCTGACACCTGGATATCCGAGAACCCCGGATCCGGATAAGGATAGTAAAATTATGGATACGCCGGATAAAGATCTGAATCCGGATACCTTAAAATTGCACGGATACCCGATTCGTCTCAGA
Source organism: Brassica oleracea var. oleracea (assembly GCF_000695525.1). Lineage (NCBI taxonomy): Eukaryota > Viridiplantae > Streptophyta > Magnoliopsida > Brassicales > Brassicaceae > Brassica > Brassica oleracea. The sequence continues at coordinate 63,480,869 of NC_027750.1, forward strand.
CCTACCCAGCTCCGGAAAATCGCCAAATAAAAGAAAAAAATAGTAAAACAAAGGGACGAAGTGGTCACAAGGTCAGTGTGAACGAATTGATTCCTAACAATGACACCCAAGACAAGTCTGTTTGTGGACACGAAGCAAGAGATTAGATCAAAGTCTTTGTCTTCAGAGAATAAATCAACCAAATTCTAGTAATATCACAAGCTATGAGATATGTACTTTTTACCCAAACAAACAAAAGGCATATCAAGAAAAAATGACAAAAAGAAATCTGACATAAAACCAAAACGCTATATATCATGGACAGTAATATGGTATTTGTCACAAAGAGAACTTAGATTTGTTATCATCTGAAGCAGATCTTTTTGTGTCAAACAATGGCTACGTAAGATTCACACTCTTGATCTAGATACCTCTATCATGTCTGGTTTTGGCATTATTATACAAATAGAGCGCTTCACAAGTCTCTGCTTTGAAATCTGGAAATGCAATACAATTGTCTACGCTTTGAAATCAGGAAAGGCAAAATACATTTTTCTCTAATATATCAAGCTGCTAAAGCAACACATGGTTCAGCACTTTTGAGATTAACCTATTAATCAACTAGTCATATAATTCATCAAGGCAACCATCTAGTGCTACTTTATTTACGTCAAGTAAAAGATTCTCCCCATATAGATGTCCTCAATAGATCACAGACAAGTTAGCCTAGAGTCAAATGTTCCACAATAGTCAAGGATGAGTAACCAGGAAACAAGGCAGAAGAAACAAATACACCAATATTATTGAAAACTCACTAATCTAACAAACCAAATCAATCTGCTAACTATTGTCTATGAAAGAAAAAATACAGGAAGACATCCTAGGCTAATCAGTCATAAAGCAACAAGGCATTCAGAGGCCAAGACACATTCAGTTAAAGTGCAGAGAGAAAGAGGTCAAAGCAGCAATACATTCATCAACCCAGAGATTTTAAAAGAGGTTGCAATCACGTTATATCATCACGAAGAGCATCTTCGCCCTCCCACAAAACTGATTCAAACATCCATTCCCAACTCAATTTGGTCATTAGCATTAACAAACAAGAGTTTCACTTGGAAAGAGAGATTAAACTTCAAGCAGAGAACATCAACTCCACAAGCAATGCATGGAGCAAATGAACACTGTGTTATAGAAATGAACTGATGGTGCTGATTGTAGATAGACTAACAGATTTTGATATTAATAATGGAATGCCAAAGCAGATGTCCCCAAAAAAAAAAGATATTTAAGCCTAAATTTACCCAAGTATTCACCAACAAATGCAAAAAAATCTATGCTAAAACCAGAGAAGAATACATCAAAACGCAAGGACCATGCAAACATCGACCTCGGCGGCATTCTATATGGACCACTTCCAGCACCAGGCACACCATAACCACCACCCATTGGTCCAGGCCCAGCAGCAACATCCTGACCCAATGGCTTCCCTTTCTTACCATCTATAGCCAACTTACACTGCAGCTGGATTCCATCAACCACCTTTATATGATCATCAGCAAGTGCACCTTCAGAACTCTTATACACAAACAACGCAAAGCCTCTCTTGATTTACTCTTATAAGCGCAAGTAAATTAGGCTTGTCGAGGTGACTTTTATAAGGCCGATAAAATAAGACGTGGCCCATATAAGGCCCATTAGTTCTCCCATCCGTTTCTCCTCCCGCTCTCTCTCTCTCTCTCTCTCTCTCTCTCTCTCGGCGCACTCTTGAAGTGCGATCAAACTGAGAGGAGAAACTTCGTGCCGTTTTTTTTTTTAATCTCCCATTCATCTCCGTCGAGGAATGTTGCTACATTTGTGAGTGACTCAAGTGTTACTTGCTTTCCTCGAGCTTCTTCTTCTTCGTAGTAGTATCATTTTGTGTGGTTTTGAAATTATCTGCGAATAATCGATTCTTATTATTGTTTCTTATACACTAATTTGGAAGATTTTTATTAATTTGCAAAGTACTGTGTTCCTTTTTGCAGAGGGGTAATGATGGAGATGAAATACCCAATTGGATGCGTGTGGTGTTTCCCAAATGCAGTTTATTTGAATCTCAAAGAACACATCATCTTCAGAACATCTAATTCGCTTGCTTCTTTGAATTCTATGAGACAATTGGAGTTGAAACCTGCTGCTACAGTACGGACATTTAACAATGTGAGTGAGATTCGTAGCAAGCCAAGACTTTTAAAGATGCAGGCTACGGAGAAAGATACTGCTGAAGCTGATAGGGAGGTGAGAGAAGAGGAAAGGAGAAGGAAGATTGGATTAGCTAACAAAGGAAAGGTTCCATGGAACAAAGGAATCAAACACACTCAAGGTTAGACTATACAATTAAGTCTTAACCTTTTTTTTTTTTGTTTTTCTCTCTTTTGTGAAGTGATTGTTTGATCCATCAACCTCTTAAACAGACACTCGGAGACGAATCAAGCAGAGAACTATTGAAGCTTTGAGAAACCCCAAGGTGATGTTAAGTAAGACTCTTTCAGATCTGTTTTGTTTTCTAGACGTTAAGATGAGGAAACCCGTATGGCAGAGTTATAACTCTTTACCATCTTTTTTTCAGGTTCGGGATAAGATGTCTGAGCATCAACAACCTCACAGGTGAGAGAGTACCTTCATTGTTTAACTGTTTTTAAGTGTAGATAAGATGCACCACTGAGTTTGTCTCTTTGCAGTGATGAAACCAAGGAGAAGATCAGAGCTTCAATGAAACAAATTTGGGCTGAAAGGTCAAGATCCAAGAGATTAAAGGAGAAGTTTACTTCACTGTGGTCAGAGAGCATTGCAGAAGCTGCAAGGAGAGGAGGAAGTGGCGAGGTGGAACTCGATTGGGACAGCTACGATAAAGCAAAACAAGAGATTTCATCTGAAGAGAAAGCTAGAACAAAGAAACAAAACAAGATGAGAGCAGAAGAAGCCAAGACAGAGAAGAAGATGAGGAGAGTTGTAGAAAGAAAGAAAGAAGGGAAAGAGAGAGACCAGAGAGGAGGAAAGACTCGAAAACCACAACAGAACAAGGAGAGTGCAACTACTGCCTCACGTTCTAAACTGAAGAAGAGACTCACAAAGGTAAAAAGAAAAACTATTCTTTCGGCGTTTCAGACAAAACAAGAAACTAATACTCTGGTTTGAATAAATGTCTTTGTCAGATTCACAAGAAGAAAACAAGTCTTGGTAAAATTGCTGTTGGGAAGGATAGGGTGGTTTCAGTTGCAGCCAAGCTGGAGAAACTGGACTTGGAACTGATAATTAAAGAGAGAACAAGAGGAGATATCTCGCTTGCTGATCAGATCCAAGCTGCCAAGAACCAACGAGGAAATGATTTTTCATCAAGATTTGGTCTTTTTGCCATGAAATCAATGGATTTTGATTGACTCTTTTCAACTCATAGTTTATAGAGCTACTACCCCTTTTACATCTTGTTCCACTAATTACTGATATAAGACTTCAAAGATATAATAGAGAGACCAATTATTAATAGAATGAGTGACAACTGACAGACCACTGACCACAATAGTATCAGCTCCAATACATGAATGCTTAAGCTACTCAACCATGGTACATTGGTACTGGACCCTATCGTGCGGGCAAGGCTGCTGCTGCATCTCACTACCCTGACCTTGTTGTTTGTTAACCATTCTGCTGGTAGTTTCCAGACCAATGTTCGGTGATGTACTCCCTGATAGTTCTGACCCGTGTTTGGCAGTGGAGGAGGTCCTCACATGGGTTGTTGCCCATGTGAGGCGGAGCAGGGTCTCCCATACCCTTGTTTGGTGGCGGACCTCAATTATAAGAGCTTGTCTTGGTATATATCCTCTAAGGTTCGCACTTCGCGTGGTGTCAGTCCCTGCTTCTATCCGAGTTGTGATGCCTGTCATTGCGACTGTTTACTCCACAATGAAAGCTTCTCCTGAAAAGAGTCATCCAGACCCTTAAACTTCCAAGTAGAAAACAAATATTGATGTACTTATCAAAATTCAGCTATCAATAACGCATATTGTGACTGACTACAATGCACACACCTGAAGGAATACAAAATCCGGTACTATTTTATATTTTTTAAAAAAAATTGAGGGGCAGATTAGGTAAGAACATAAAGATTAACCTAATTATTAGTGTCTATTTTTGATTAAAAGTCCTAAGTTTTGTGATTAGCGAGGTTTATTAGGAGACTATTCCTTATCACAGCCAAAATCCCCGTATTCAAACCCTCCAAGTGGCTCAGAGGTATTCGAAAGCATAGTGAAATTTATAGGTATGTAACCACCAAACTGAGTTCTCTTTTTTAGAAATTTTTTAAAAATAAACAAATGAAATTAGCTAAAACAAGTTCACCAACAAGACGAACGTTTTACAGTCAAGTTTTCTGCTCACCCGTATTTGAGAATCTCCACAAGAAACCAATCTCTTTACTCTCTTTTTTCTTGTTTGTTCTTGTTAAACAAGAAACAATCTCTTTTTAACTAAATTATTTTCTTGTACCTCTTCACAATTAAAAAATCCCAATTTAAGAAAAAGACAAAATGTTAATAATTTTATTAGATATTTAAAATACATAAGGCAGTACATCTCAGGGCATTTTTTAAGAAACAAATGTTTACTAATCTTTCTAAGCTTGGAATAATAAATATCTTTGATTTTTTTGGGTCTCAATCAATGCTTTTCAGGTTTTCATGGAAAGCAACAAGAGAACGCTATAAAAGTCTCAAGCTTTCAAAATGTTTGAATACTACGAAAGCAGGTTCCTTAAAGTTTGGTGTGTTAGTTCATCTTCTCTACCATTTATTCTTCACTTAATCTTCCACACTTTGATCATTTTATTTGATTTCTCTTATCTCTCAAAGCTTGATGCCTTCTTTCTCCCTCTTTCTTTCTTAGATGGAGTTACCGGTGAAAGCTCCCGTTTCCGGTGGCCGGAAAATCTCTTACAAACTAGAAACCAAGAATCTATCGTATAGATTATATGGAAAGACTTCAAAATTTTCAAATTTATGTGGCTTGTTGAATGAAAAGGAAGAAAAGGTTATCTTGAAGGATGTTTCTTGTGATGCAAGGTCCGGGGAGATCACTGCCATCGCAGGTCCTAGTGGAGCAGGGAAGACAACTTTACTAGAGATACTAGCTGGAAAGGTATCTCAGGGGGAAGATTCAGGGCAAGTGCTTGTCAATGGGAGGCCTATGGATGGTCCTGAGTACAGGAGGGTTTCAGGGTTTGTACCACAAGAAGATGCTCTGTTTCCGTTTCTTACGGTGCAAGAAACACTGACGTACAGCGCACTCCTGAGGCTGAAGACGAACAGGAAAGAGGCGGAGGCCAAGGTGAAGAAGCTGATGGAAGAGCTCGGTCTTGAACATGTAGCGGATTCGAGGATCGGGGAAGGATCAAGATCTGGGATCTCTGGAGGTGAGAGAAGAAGGGTTTCTATTGGAGTTGAGCTTGTTCATGACCCTAATGTTATACTGATTGATGAGCCAACCTCTGGTTTGGACTCAGCTTCGGCTCTTCAAGTTGTGATGCTTCTCAAAGACATGACAATCAAACAAGGTAAAACCATTGTCCTGACGATTCACCAGCCCGGTTTTCGCATTCTAGAGCAGATAAACCGGATCGTGTTGCTCTCTAGTGGACTGGTTGTTCAGAACGGATCGGTTAATAGCCTTTATCAGAAGATCAAGTTCTCTGGTCACCAGATTCCTCGTCGTGTGAATGTCTTGGAGTACGCTATTGATATTGCAGGGAGTCTTGAACCGGTCATGACACAGAGCTGCAGAGACATCTCGTGTTACGGTCATGGCAAAACATGGAAGAGTAATAACGCAGGAAGAGAGTTTCATCAGTCTGACTCTCACAGCAACTCGGTGTTAGAGGAGGTGCAGATACTTGGGCAAAGATCTTGCAAGAACATCTTCAGAACCAAGCAACTGTTCACAACCAGAGCTTTACAAGCCTCCATAGCCGGTCTAATACTCGGTTCCATTTACCTGAACGTTGGAAACCAAAAGCAAGAAGGGAGAGTCTTGCGAACCGGGTTTTTCGCCTTTACCCTCACTTTCCTACTCTCTTCCACAACAGAGGGACTTCCAATATTCTTGCAAGACCGGAGGATCCTTATGAGAGAGACATCAAGAAGGGCTTACAGAGTTCTGTCTTATGTTTTAGCAGATACCCTCATCTTCATCCCCTTCCTGTTGATCATAAGCATGCTCTTTGCTACACCGGTTTACTGGCTGGTCGGTCTCAGAAGAGAGCTAGATGGGTTCCTCTACTTCTCGTTGGTGATCTGGATCGTTCTGCTAATGTCAAACTCTTTTGTTGCATGTTTCAGTGCTCTTGTCCCAAACTTCATCATGGGGACATCAGTGATCTCAGGTCTCATGGGATCTTTTTTCCTCTTCTCTGGCTATTTCATCGCAAAGGACAGGATCCCGGTTTACTGGGAGTTCATGCATTATCTCAGCCTCTTCAAGTATCCATTCGAATGCCTGATGATCAACGAGTATAGAGGAGACGTGTTCTTAAAGGAACAAGACCTGGAGGAGTCTCAGAAATGGAGCAACCTTGGAATCATGGCAAGTTTCATCGTTGGGTACAGAGTCCTTGGGTTCTTCATCTTGTGGTATAGATGTTGCAGAACAAAAAGCTAGGTTAATAACATCATTTCTGCAGCTATATAATTCAATTTGTTTCAATTTGTTTTGTGATTTAAATATAACAGAGTAACCTCTTTTATTTATAAAGACATTATTAAGCATCACACTCACCACAAAGGTCTACTCATATAGATAACTTGATACTAAAGCCTTTTATCTTATTAAAGTTACTCTTACCTCGTTGAGTTTACACAAGTGTTGCCTTTGCGAGCTGAAGTCCTTTCTCACGCCCATAAAACTTCTCTACAATTGCGAGTGCAAACTCCAAAGAGGTTCCTGGACCCCTGCTCGTTATGAGATTTCCATCAACTAAGACTCTATGCTCGATGTGACTCTGGTCCGAGAGTTTGTTGCACATTGCTGGAAACGCTGTCGCCTTCTTGCCCTATACAAACATCCATAAAATTGAAATAAGATAATGATCCTATGCATCTGAGTCTCTACTATTAGCTAACAATGTGTGTGCTATTGTGGTGTCTCTCTCGCTTTGCTTGTACCTTGAGTAAACCATGTGGCTCGAATACCAGAGCAGGAGAGGCACAAATTGCTCCATATGGTTTGTTTGATTCCGCTTGCTTCTTTAACATATTCACTAGCTTCTCCGAACTTGCAAATGCTTCAGCACCACCGAGACCACCCTGTGAATTAAAAGAAGTTCATCATGTTGCTTGACATTATATTCTTTCGGTCTTTGAAGAAGTTAGCACTCACAGGCAACACAATCAGATCGTATGAATTCTTTTCAGCCTCATCGAGAAGCACATCTGCAACAAGCTTGACTTTACGAGATGCTACCACTTCCAAGCTGTTACCAAGCGCAGCAACGACGACATTTGCTTTTGCCCGCCTCAGGAAATCAATGATAGCAACAGCTTCCATTTCCTCCGAGCCATCTGCAATGGGTACAAGAATCTGAAAAGGAAAACCAATGAGTCTCAGTACGTTCATCAGAAAAGAATGTTGAATAAAACAGATACATGCGTTCATCAAAAAAGGTGTGAGCAGTTTTGCCCGTCAATTTTTTTCGTTTTGATACTCATCATATAGAAAACTGAAGTAGCATAATCGAATTAACCATCAAACTAGACCTCTTTTGTAAATGGTAAGGGTGACAACCAAGTGACTATCGGCTATTGAAAGTTACCTGTGGGGTGCTGTCAAACGACCAGTTCATTTGGTTAAGCTCGGCAATGGTGTACTCATCACCAGGGTTGGGACGCATCACCTGATGTCAAAACAGAAAGAAGAGGGTGTAAGAGGATACCACAAAACAACTACTATACTACCAAAGAATAGTTTTTTTTCCTTGTGGAAATAAGTTTCTGTATCCTATCGCTTTCAGTTGCATGTAATCTCTCAAGAACAGTCAATGGTCATAGGGCAGAAGAACTAATGCTGGAAAGTTCAGACTCTTACAGACCTCAGAGTCAAGTTGCAGCTCTAACATTAGCCGAATTGTATTACAAGTACATCAAATTATACACAGCTACTTAAACTACCCCTCTTTAGATTAATCTTACCAACAACAAAAATGGTCGCTAAGATCTGCCATTTCCCAATATGTGGAGTTCAAGTGAGGCTTGATAGAACAAGGGACATACCAAGGGTGCAGAGACCTCAGCAGCTTTCTCTTTCCCCAACAGCTGCTCTACAAGCGTGACAGAGAATTCCATGGTGGTTCCAGGACCTCTACTGGTAACTATCCTCCCATCTACTTCCACTCTTGACTCAACAGCTTTTCCACAGGTTACTCCTAACTTCTCCATAAAAACCGGGTAACATGTCGCCTACAAGTGACACACATGTGATTCAGACACCAAATACAAACTCCAAACAAAAAAATAAAAGCTCTTGGATACTAATCACTGCATACATACCTTTTTACCCTCTAGTAAACCCCAAGTACCAAGCGCCAACGCAGGAGAACAACAGATAGCAGCGTTAAGTCGTCCATCAGTGTCTTGTTTCTTTACCATATTCTCTAAAGGTTTACAGTTCTTAAGAGTCTCTCCCCCAGGAAGCCCTCCCTTCACCAACCACATCATAAGAAAGAAAATTACTTATCAAATTCTAAATCACATCATAATCAAAATATGAAACTGATAAAAGCAATCATTCACATATACTAAAAGCATTCATATAAACCAGATTCAATGCATATAAACAGATTCGCTATTCAATCCAATCCCTAATTGTTCAGTTATGTGCTCAGAGACGTACGGGGAGCATAATAAGGTCGAAAACGGAGTCGTTAACATCAGAGAGAAGCGCATCGGCGACAATCTTGATTCCATGGCACGCACCAACGCCGACCTGATTCTCGACGGACGCCACCGTCACATCCGCCCCGCCTCGCCGCAGCACATCGATCATCACCACCGCTTCAAACGGCTCCGTACCATGCGCAACGGGAATCAAAACCTAAAACGGACGAACGAAACAGTAATCAGTTACGGGATCGATAAGCATTTGAAAAAGTCGATAACAGATCTTCTTACTCGCTTAGCAGGTGAAGCCATAGTCGCGGAGACAGAGAAGGATCGAGAAGTTCGTCTCGAAGTTGAGCGATGGAGTCTAGTGCTGGAGAATCGAGTGGCAGTGATTGGGTTTATACAGTGAAACGCCATTGACGACTTTTTTTTTTTTCCTCTAAAGGAGTTTGATGAAAGAGAAGCAGCGAAACGAGCATTATCGTGACGTGTTTAATGATCATTGGTGCGATGTGACAATGAGGCCGTTGTTGTTTACACGTCATCGTACTGATAGGAAAAAAAAAATTGTTACGGAGAAATCGTTGGCTAAGGAGCGAACAAGGAGGCCGTTGGTACGATGTGACAACGAGGCCGTACGATGTTTACAAAAAAAATTTTAATTAATAAGTGTAAATCAAGTTTTGGTGAATATTTATGTGTATGGATCGAGAGGCTGAACGTCCTGATATGTACTTGCAAGAGTTGCCGATAAGGCTTATCACAATATACACTATCACAACACTCCTCTAGTGGGAGCATGCGGATTATAAATGCCCAACTTGGACATAAAATTTGTAAACTGAAACTTCCCCAACGCCTTCGTTAAAACATCTGCAAACTGTTCCTTAGTCCCAATATAAGCCGCCGTGATTAGTCATGCCTTGAGTGCAGCTCGAACCCGATGGCAATTGATCTCTACATGCTTAGTCCATTTGTGGAACACATGATTAGAGGCAATATACAAGGCTGACTTACTGTCACCAAAATAACCGAGCTAGAGTTCTTGGCCGGAAACTCAAGTCAGTTAGTAGCTGTCTTAACCATCTAATCTCTCGTGTGGCAATAGACATCGCTCGATACTCTGCTTCAGCTGAGGAGTGAGACACCACATTCTGCTTCTTAGTCTTCCAAAACACGGGTGATCCTCCTATCATTGCTACGTACGCAGTTAAAGAACGCCTTGTAAGTGGACAAGCCGCCCAATCAGCATCACAGTAAATGGACAGTTGCAAATCGTTCTTGGACATGAGCAAGATACCATGTCCAGCAGTACCCTTGAACGAAACAACAATCGGTTATAGGATCGATAAGTATTTGAATATATATATTGAATAAAGAATTTTGGGAGAAAATGTAAGTTCTATATATATTGATTTTTAATTTCGTGAAGTACATGTATTGATTATTGTCTAATTTTGGGCATACTTAATATTAGAGAAAAATTGAAAACCAATAAGAAATTTTATGAATATACATATAAATATTTTTGAAGATAAGTTTCTATATTCAGTATATCTTAAAAAGAAAAACAATAACATATAACCCCATATATAACCAATTACTAGAACTTGATCCGCGCTTCCGCGCGGTTAATGTTTGATTTAACTTGTGTTCAACGTAAACTTATAAGCCTCTAGTTTTATAAAAAAGTCTCATGTATATTTTTTATGTTTTGTAATTTACATATAGAATATAATATATTATTTTATAATATTGATGTTTGATAATATATTTTTTATTTGTACATAATATTATATTATAAATTTTATAACTTGATGCAATTTGATGTAATTTGATGTAATATAGGAAAATGTCATCTCCCTTTATTACATGTGATTTAGTTAATATTTGTACAGTATTAATAATGGTCAATATATGAATATCGATTTGGTTAGCTAAGCTTTGAAATTGTAATTAATTAATTTAAATTGATTTTAAATGCAGTGACATAATCTGTAAATAAAAATATACAAAAAAAAGTACTTAATTTATTGTAAATGCAAAGGCTAAATGTGTAAATAAAAGAAAATTCTTAAAATATTGTTATCCATGTTTCCAAACAATTCTCATTTTTACTATTATTTATGTTTTCAAACAATATCAAAATGTACTTTAGTTTTAATAATATAGATATAACGTATTGTTATTCATGAATTTATGTACGGTGAAAGAAGACACACAAGAAAAAACACGTCTCCTCTCCTATTCTCTGCGAAGTCAAAGAACAGAGATCCCCCATACGTTCAAGATTCTATTGCCATATAGAATCATGAAAATGTATTTCACCTTAATTTCACTATTTACTACATTCATGCAATGTCTTTATTCAAACTCATTTAGCTATATGAGGAGAATCTCTTGCAATCACTCTCCACTCAAAGCTTTTCTTGAAGAACGAGTAGAAGGCAGAATAGTAGTAGATCAGATTATTTAAACTTTAACGAATTTTTTAATTTTCAGCATTTAATGTTGTTCCCCTTTTTAATTTGGTTCGGATTATTTAAGTTTTTCCAGATGTTTTAAGTACCAGTGTTTAATGTTTTTTTTCTCAAGTACTCCGCCATTTTTAAATTTAGTCTCTAATCTTATATTTAAGAAAAAGAAACTGCGAAAAAAAAGAACAAGAAGCATTGAAGCGTGGATGATTAAAAAAGAAGAAGCTGCCAAGAAGAAGGATGAATAAAAAGATCCAGAGCTTGCCGCATGGTTTGCCGCTGAGATGATCAAAGAAGAAGAAGCTACGAAGAACAAGAACCATGAAGTAAATGATGCTCATGGAAAATTGGAGGAAGAAGATGATGCCCAACATGAGAATCGGAGGAAGAAGATGATCCTCCGCTGAACGAACCAAAAGAATTGGAGGAAGAGTTAAGCTTATGTCAGATTAAGTGATGTCATGATGAGAATTAATGATTGAATTCGTGTCGGGTGCTTTCAGCCTAAGTTGAGTTAAGAAAGAAGATGGGAGAAAAGAGCTTCCAAGGACACAGTATAGTGACACAGTGGCAAAAGTTGACGAGGAGGTGAAAAGTTCTGAAACGGGGACGAGCATCGGTGACGGGGTGAAGAACGAGTAGAAGGCTGAGTAGTAGTAGATCGGATTATTTTAAGCTTCATCAGATGTTTTAATTATCAGCATTAAATGTTGTTTCCCTTTTTTAATTTGATTCGGATTACTTAAGTTTTCTCGGATGTTTTAAGTATCAGTGTTTAATGTTGTTTTTCTTTCAAGTACTCTGCCATTTTTTGTTTGGTCTCTAATCTTTTATTTAAGAGAAGAAAAAACTGCGAAGAAGAAGAAGCATTAAGGCGTGGATGATGAAAGAAGAAGAAGATGATAAGAAGAAGCAAGAAGAAGAAGATGATGAGCTTGCCGCATGGTTTGCAGCTGAAATGATCAAAGAAGAAGAAGCTTCGAAGAACAAGAACCAGGAAGTAGATGATGCTCAGGAAGAATTGGAGGCAAAAGATGATGCTCAGCAAAAAGAAGATCATGCTTAGAAAGAGAATCAGAGGAAGAAGATGATCCTCCTTTGAACGAATCAAGAGAATTAGAGGAAGCGTTAGGAGTTTATGCCAGATTCAGTGATGTCATGAAGACTAAAATTCCAAGAAAAAGAGAAGATAGAAAGATAATTTTTCTTTATGAGACAAAATTTTGGAGAACATGCGCATACTATGCATCCAAAGCTATTGGGAACTTCTCGCCTGATAGTAGAAGGAGAACAAATTCTTTTTCAGACAGAACTGTCTATGCTAGTTTCACTAGCTCGGTTTAAATGGAAAAAAAATTCGTGATTGAATTCCTGTCAGATGCTTTCAATCTAAGGTTGATTAAGGAAGAAGAAGGGAGAAATAAACTTGCAAGGACACATTATAGTGACACAGTGGCAAAAGTTGACGAGGAGGTGAAGAGCTCCAACACAAGGACGAGCGTCCGTGACATGGTGAAGAACTTGTAGAAGACGGAGTAGTAGTAGATTGAATTATTTAAACTTTATCAGATGTTTTAATTTCCAGCATTTAATGTTGTTCCTCTTTTTTAATTTGGTTCTGATTATTTAAGTTTTTTTCGGATGTTTTAAGAATAGTGTTTAATGTTGTTTTTCTTTCAAGTATTCCGCAATTTTTTAATTTAGTCTCTAATCTTATATTTAAGAAAAAGAAGCTGCGAAGAAAAAGAAGAAGACGCATTGAAGCGTGGATGATTAAAGAATAAGAAGCTGCCAAGAAGAAGCATGAATAAGAAGATGTAGTGCTTGCCGCTTGGTTTTCCGCTGAGATGATCAAAAAAGAAGAAGGTGCGAAGAACAAGAACTATGAAGTAAATGATGCTCAGTGAGAACTGGAGGAAGAAGATGATCCTCCGATGAACGAACAAGGAGAATTGGAAGAAGCGTCAGAGTTTATGTCAGATTAAATGATGTCATGAGGAGAATTTATGATTGAATTCTTGTCGGATGCTTTCAGCCTCAGGTGGGTTAAGGAAGAGGATAGAAGAAAGGATCTTGCAATGATACAATATGGTGACGTGGCAGAAGTTGATGAGGAAGTTAAAAGCTCCAACACGGAGACGAGCGTAGTAGAAGGCGGAGTAGTAGTAGATCAGATTATTTAAGCTTCATCGGATGTTTTAATTATCAGCATTTAATGTTGTTCCCCTTTTTTAATTTGATTCGAATTACTTAAGTTTTCTCGGATGTTTTAAGTATCAGTGTTTAATGTTGTTTTTCTTTTAAGTTCTCCACCATTTTTTGTTTGGTCTCTAATCTTATATTTAAGAGAAGAAGAAGTTGTGAAGAAGAAGAAGAAGAAGCATTGAGGCGTGGATGATTAAAGAAGAAAAATCAGCTAAAAAAGAACAAGAAAAAGATGATGAGCTTGCCGCATGGTTTGTCGCTGAGATTATCAAAGAAGAAGAAGCTACGAAGAATGAGGACCAGGAAGTAAATGATTCTCAGGGGGAATTGGAGGAAGAAGATAATGCTCAGTAGGAGAATCGAATGAAGAAGATGATCTTCCACCGAATGAAACAGGAGAATTAGAGGAAGCATTACAGTTTATATTAGTTTCAGTGATGTCATGACGAGAATTCATGATTGAATTCTTGTCGGATGCTTTCATCCTAAGGTGGGTTAAGGAAGATGATTGATGAAAGGAGCTTGCAAGGACATTATATTGTAACGCAGTGGCAGAAATTGTTAAGGAAGTCAAAAGCTCTGACACGAAGACGAACGTCAGTGACAGAGTGAAGAACGAGAAGAAAGAGTAGTAGTCGTAGATCGGATTATTTAAGCTTTATCAGATGTTTTAATTATGAGCATTTAATGTTATTCCCCTTTTTTAATTTAATTATGATTACTTAAGTTTTTTCTAATGTTTTTGAGGCAAAGTTTTGGAGAACATGTGCATATTATACATCTAAAGTCATTGGGAACTTGTCGTCTGAGAGTAGAAGGGAAACATATTTTTTTCTGATAGAACTGCTTATGCTAGTTTCACTAGCTCGGTTTCAACGGGAAGAGAATTCGTGATTGTATTCTTGTCGGATGCTTTCATGCTAAGGTGGGTTAAGGAAGAGGATGAGAGAACGGAGCTTGCAATGTGGCACAGTATAGTGATGCAGTCACAGAAGTTGACGAGGAGGTAAAGTGCTCCGAGATCGAGTAGAAGGCGGAGTAGTAGTAGATCGGATTATTTAATCTTCATCGGATGTTTTAATTATCAGAATTAAATGTTGTTCCCCTTTTTGAATTTGGTTCGGATTAGTTAAGTTTTCTCGGATGTTTTGAGGCGCATAAAGCAGCTGAGATGATAAAAAAAAAAGAAGCTCAGTAGAAAGAAAATGATGCTCAGTTGAACGAACGAGGAGAAACGGAAGAAGAAGATGATCCTCCGCTGAACGAACCATGAGAGTTTGAGGAAGCGTCAAGATTTTATGTTAGATTTATTGATGTCATGAAGACTAAGTTCCAAGAAAAAGAGATGATAGAAAGGAAATTTCTCTTTATGAGGCATCATTTTGGAGAACATGTGCATCCAAAATCATTGGGAACTTCTCGCCTGAGAGTAGAAAGGGAACAATTTTTTTTCTTATCAAAACTGTCTATGCTAGTTTCACTAGCTCGGTTTCGACGGGAATATAATTTGTGATTGAATTATTGTTGGATGCTTTCATCTTAAGGTGGGTTAAGGAAGAACATGAGAGAAATAAGCTTGCAAAGACACAGTATAGTGACGCAGTGACAGAAGTTGAGGACGAGGTGAAGAGCTCCAAGAGCGAGTAGAAGACAAAGGAGTACTAGATCGGATTATTTAAACTTTTTCGGATGTTTTAATTATCAGCATTTAATATTGTTCTCCTTTTTTAATTTGGTTTTGATTTTCGATGTTTTGAGGCATGAAAAGCAGCTGAGATAATAAAAGTAGACGTTCAGCAGGAAGAAGATAACGCTCAGCCGAACGAACCAGGAGAATCGGAGGAAGAAGATGATCCTCCACTGAACGAACCAGGAGAATTGGAGGAAGCGTTAAAATTTTATGTCAGATTCAATGATGTCATGAAGATTAAAGTTTAAGGAAAAAGAGAAGATAAAAAGAAATTTCTCTTTATGAGGCAAAATTTTGGAGAACATGTGCATACTTTGCATTCAACAGTCATTGGGAACTTCCCGCCTGAGAGTAGAAGGGGAACATATTCTTTTTCTGGCAGAGCTGTTTATGCTAGTTTCACTAGCTTGGTTTTATCAAGAAGAGAATTCGTGATTGAATTCTTGCCGGATGCTTTCATCCTAAGGTGGGTTAAGAAGGAAGAGGAAGAGAGAAAGAAGCTTTCATGGAAAGAGTATAGTGACGCATTGGCAGAAGTTGAGGAGAAGGTGAAAAGCTCCGAGAGCGAGTAGAAGGTGGAGTAGTAGTAGATCGGATTATTTAAACTTTTTCAGATGTTTTAATTATCAACATTTAATATTGTTCTCCTTTTAAATTTGGTTCTGATTATTTATGTTTTCTCGAATGTTTTGAGGCGTGGGAAGAAGCTTAGATGATAAAAGAAGAAGAAGCTCAGCAGGAAGAAGATGATGCTCAGCTGAACGAAGCTGGAGAATCGGAGGAAGAAGATGATCCTCCGCTGAACGAATCAGGAGGACGAACTAGATTATTGTCATCATATGTACAAGATTTTCATCATATATACAGGATTTTCATGGCAGAAAAGCGGTTCGAATATAAATACACCACAGAGGACGAACTAGAAGAAATGAAGCATAGAGAATTTGCTGGATTGATGTTTACTTATGTGAGTGCTTTAAACAAATTAAAATATCATTTATCACATATTTATACCAATTCACATTTATTGATATAACATATATATGTGCTATTAATAGGTGTCTGCTGGTTTGGCCAGAGGTGAAACATTTGACGATTGGATACGCGAGATAGTCGTTGGACCAAACTTTGTTGTGAAGTCATATCCGAGATTTTGTACTCGAGGATATGCATTCACAACTCAGAAGAGGATACATTCGAGTACGACTTAGGATGCTGGCGTTTGTTCTGCATCAGGAGATGATGTATACTACGGACACATACATGAGATTTTGGAAATCAAGTATTTGGGCATGGTTGGATTGCGCTGTACTGTTTTCTATTGTGATTGAACGACAACACTCTAGATCGAGGTGTGAGAACAGCTGCATTTGGTGTTACATCAGTAAATTTGAGGCGAAAGTCTGGTGATGATGACTCGGAAACAGACTAGCATCGACTTTCTTTTTTTTAATATAAATACCGAGGAAATTCCGAGGGAAGATAGGTTTTCTGGTCCGACGGATATTATCCGTCGGAATTCTAATTTCAATTTTCGCGAAATTTTTGCCCGGTAAAATGAAAATATTCCGAGGAAAGGTTTCCTCGGAATTCCCTCGGAGTATTCCGAGGAAATTCCGAGGAACTATGGTTTTTAAACCGAAAACAACGTTTTGCGGTTTTAATAACACTTATATAACCCTTATTAAGTGTCTTAGACTGATTATAAAGTCAAAAATTTGTTCCTTACCCTATAATAAACACTTTTACGATTGTATGAACGAAATCCCCACGACATAAGAGAAACACTTATACACTTTAATGAACGGTAAAGGAATACTTACAATTATTTTTGAAATTTTGTTATTTCATGGTTTATGATCATCTATACAAAGAATCCTCAATGGTATGCATTACAATTGTATAAGAAATGAAATACGGCAAAAAAAATCGATGTTTTGAAACCCCAAACCCTTTTTTCTCGGAATTTCCTTGGTAATTACCGAGGGTATTCCGAGGAAACGTGGTTCCTCGGAATATTTTCATTTAACCGGGTAAACCAAGCCGCCAAATATTTTGCGAAAATTAAATTAATGATTTCCGAGGAAATTCCGACGGAAATATATAATTATTCCGTCGGACGCCTCATTTTATTAGGTCGAACCAGATCTTCTTCCCCATTTCTCTCTTCCTCTCCGCCGAAGTTCTCCTTCTCTCTCACGATTTCCGACGAACTCTCTCTTCTCTCTCGCGATTTCTGCCCTAATCCTCCTCAATTTCAGTCACTGATCATGTATGAACCCTATCCCACTCTCTTAGGTTAGATTTGTTAGGTTTTCAAGTTGATTTGATGATTTTGGAATGATATTTATAGATTTTTTTTAGGGTGAATG
>NC_027750.1:63498620-63498877 GCF_000695525.1 Brassica oleracea var. oleracea
TTTTTGTAATTATTAAACATTTTTAATATTATTAAAACTATTTTTTTAATTATTAAACTATTTTTTATTTATTAAAACTATTTTTTGTTTATTAGAAATATTTTTATATATTTATTAAACATTTTTAATATCTATAAAACTTTTTTTGTGATTAAAAAATATTATTTGGGAATATATATATATACATAATAAATTTCTATATTTATTAAACATTTTTAATATTATTAAAACTATTTTTTGTAATTATTAAACTATTT
>NC_027750.1:63499777-63502782 GCF_000695525.1 Brassica oleracea var. oleracea
TTGAAGGACAAGGATGATCGCATATCTTTGTTGGAGACCCAGATGGCGGCTCAACAGGCGGGCTATGAGGCACAGAGGAGGCTGAACCAGCAAATGATGGAGATGATGCAGAGGATGTACCCGAACGAGGTGTTCCCGAACGTGCAAGACCCTTAGTTTTTTTTTTCTTCAAAAACTCGGAATGTTTTATTTTTATTTGTACAACTTTGAATATTATCTAATATGTTTTTTTCAATTTTAATTTTAATTTTATATTTTCGAATTTAAATTTCAAAAAAAAAAAATTTAAAAAAAAATTATTTTTTTTTTAAATTCCGAGGAAATGAACCCTCGGAAATTTCTGACGAACATTTCCTCGGAATAAGTCTTCGGAATATACCGAGGGACTCCTTCCTCGGAATTTTCCGAGGGCTCAGTTCCTCGGAAATTCCCGATGAAAATCCCGAGGAACATTTCGTCGGAACTTCCGAGGATTAGACCATCGGAAAGTCTATCGAAATATCCCGAGGAAGTTCTCCCTCGGTATATTCCGAGGACCTTTTCGACGAACTGGTGGTCCTCGGAGTTTCCTCGGAAATTCATTTCCTCGGAATTTCGTCAGAAATTTCCGAGGGATTTCCGAGGAAAAATAAATTTCTGAGGAGTTATTTCCGAGAACTTGTTTCGTCGGTATGTCGTCGGAATAACGTTATTCCGACGACATACCAACGATTTTTTCCCTTGATATGTCGCTGTTTTCTTGTAGTGACATAAAGAAAGAAGAAAACATTCGTTAAAGTCCATATCAATCCGTTCGAGACATTATAACCAAAGCCCATACGGATAACAAACCTGAATAAATGAAACGCATAGTTTTGTTTAAGTGGACACGTGTCGCGCTCTCCTTGCACGAATGGATGATGTAGGGGACCGTGGAGAGAGACAAAGTCTATCCCCTATATATTATTTGAGAAGCATTGCAACATTTTTTTGTAGCCACCTGTTATCTCTATAATGATTCTTAGAATCCTTAGAAAAATAGGTTGGTCCATCTAAATATATAATAATTTTTTTATCAAACCACAATAAATACATTATTAATGTGTTTCATTATTTCTTTAAATAAGATTACGGTATTGCCTAATGTAGCTAAAGTATATATGGTAATTAATGATTTTGAATAATAAAGATTTGATAAAAATAAGTGTGTATTATAATTATATTTGTTTAATTTTAAGCTATTAAAAGAAATTAAATAATCATAATAACCATATAATAAAAATTAAAAAAATTATTTATATATTATTTATATGTTCGCACCAATTTAATTATATAAGTAGTAGATAATGACTTTTTAATTATTTAATATATATTTATTATTTCATAATATGTCATAAACATATAAAATAATTTATATATATAATGTTCATCCAGGCGCAGGTAGTAGCCTAGTTTTATATAGTAAGATGGGTACATACATGATCTATGGGATATGGTATACATGTGATTCGTATATGGCTGACGGAAAAAGGAAACATGTATAAATGTAAAAAAAATTGGGTACATATGTGATCTATGGGATAAGTAATTAATTTGCTCTTTTTGAAATATTCAAAAATTTCAATAAAAGGAATTCAAAAGGAAAAATAATGATAACGCAGTATAGGTGATTCGTTAGTTTCACAGTAAAAAGAATGTTAATAATAAGGACAAAACTTGGTTCCCAAGCTCATCGATTTCATTCAAGAGCTAAAGTAAACGTGGGATGTATCTTAACCATTTAATTGCATCCTCATTAGATATTATTGACTAAATGAAAGTTTCCTACAATGTAAGAGTGAATTATGAATCATTTATTAGTCCGAAATTTTCTCATTTTTATATTCAGAGATTCCCGTAGCTTTTACTTGGTAATAACACATAGCTTTTGCATCAAGGCTTAGGAGTATATAAACACTTTGATCACAGCCAATAAGAACCACAATCTACCATGAACCTATAAACGTTGCTACCTAAAAAAGAAGACCCAAAAGGCGATGGCTACTTTCCTGACATCCTACGTGGACTGTCTCGAATATTGAACGAAGCACATATTGCCATTTGTTGGTTTTCAAACTTTCCTGACATCCTACGTGGTTTAGTTCATCCAAAGTTCTCTACTGGTATGTTAAGTCAGTCTTCTCTATTACAATACATAATTTGAAACAAAGTTTGTTCACTGTACTTGTGTTTATATATTTTATTTTTAACTGATGCTACAAATTTTGTAAATTGTGGTAAGACGGAGCTTTGGTAGGCGTTAGGGATACTGAACTAATCGAAGAACAGAGAATGGAGTTCTCTTTAATCAGTATCGGATGTATTCTCATATTTTATTAACATTGTAAGTTATAAAGGAACGTACTAAATACTTGACTATATAGACATTGCTACTGAAAGTAAATAAAATAGAAAAGCTTCTTTTTTCGTTGCCGACAATTTGTAGATGAGAAAAAGATGGACAAAAGAAATTGTCAGTACAGATACACTCGACTTCAGAAATTTTATCCAGCCCAATTCTAATATATCAAAAATGGGCCATTATGTTACAAAATAAACATGTACAGAACTCTATTAAAATCTTATCGTCCCATGTTCAAAAATCCAATTAGGGCTCAGCAAATAAACAGAATCCGAAAACCCGAACCTAACCCGATCCGATAAAAATGAATTCGAACCGATCCGAATCCGGCATAAATACCGAATGGATCTTGTTTTATGGTATTTCGGGTTATATGTATTATCCGAACCGAATCCGAACCTAACTGGATACCCGATAGAACCCGAAACATACAAAATTTCCAAAAAGAACTCGTACCAAAAATGATCTCAATTCCTAATATGTATTCAAAATATATTGAACATCTAAAATAATTATCTATTATATGAAAATTGATGGTTGAAAGTGGCGGTTGAAGGTTGAAGTTTTTAGATTTTGGTTTTGTTTTCATTGAATAATGTTTTCATTTCATGAGAACTTGGTTTTC
>NC_027750.1:63502833-63504254 GCF_000695525.1 Brassica oleracea var. oleracea
ACCCGAAATATTCAAAATTCCCAAAAATAACTTGTGCCAAACATGATCTCAATTCCTAATATGTATTCAAAAGATATTGAACATCTAAAATAATTACCTATTATATGAAGATTGATGGTTGAAGGTTACTTACTTTTTGGTTACAAAGTAGATATAAATCAGGTACATTTAAATCGAAGAATCGATTGGGACCCGAACCCGAAAGTACATCGGATTGTACCGGTTCTTTGAAGATTTACTAACCCCGACCCGAACCCGATAGAACCCAAACCGGTCCTGAACCGAAATTTCATATAACCCGAATGAGGCTGATTTTGATAAACCCGAAAAACCGAAACCCGATTGGACTAAACCGAAACTTGATTGGGACCCCGGATGCCCATGCCTAAATCCAATACCAAGCACGAAATTTGTGTTAAATGTGTAGATTAATGTGTAGATTTTGATAATCAACTGACCTGTTCTTATTAACATCATACGATCTGTTCTTATACAAAGACTAAGGCGGTGAAACATAGTTCCTTGCCTTGTCATA
Source organism: Brassica oleracea var. oleracea (assembly GCF_000695525.1). Lineage (NCBI taxonomy): Eukaryota > Viridiplantae > Streptophyta > Magnoliopsida > Brassicales > Brassicaceae > Brassica > Brassica oleracea. Next base: position 63,503,369 of record NC_027750.1, read on the forward strand.
TAAGGAAACAATCCTTATCACGTATAGAAAAATATACAACTAAATATATGTTATTATTTAAAATTTACAAATTCTGCACAACTGTTATCTCTTATTATTTGCTGTTATTAATTCATAAAATAAACAAATATTATATTCATCCGCCTCAAGGCGCGAATCACAACCTAGTATATATGTATAGTGAAAGACAAATCTCCTAAAAAACTCTAAAATAATTTTTTTTACCAAAAGAGCACACAAGATATAAACAAACAAAATAAGTTTTATAAAAGAGATAAAAGACTATTTCACCGTTACTTTATAAATATATAAATATTTAAAAAATAATGAAAATAAAAATAATATTCTTTGTTTTCAAAATTAAGTTCAATTCGAAATTTACAATTTTTCTGTTTTTTTTTTCAAATTTCATTTTAAAATCCGAAAGTTCTTTTTTAAATTTTTTTAAAAATTATTATTTTTAATTTTAAATATATATTTTTAAAATTCTAAATCCTATCCCAAAACCATACTCATCAAATCTAAACTCTAAGTTTAGATCAGTTAACTCTCGAGATATACATATACACTACAAGAAAACAGAAGCCTAACGAGGAAATTTAACGAGGAAAAACAATCCTCGTAAATTTACGTCGATTTTACGAGAAACTTACGCCTCTTCTTCAGCTCCCGGTTCTTCGGGTTAGGAGACTGTCCCCGAGACTCAGTACACTCAGAGAGTCTCTGGGTCTACTTTTTTTAGTGCACCATCGGCTCCTCATGTGCCTTCCCCGATGGCTCATCCGACGATGCCTGCTCCTGTGCCTCCTCCGATGGCACCTCTAATGGCCGCCGATATTCATCCCGATTTGATGGTGCCTCCGAGTGCTCCTTACTCGCAGTACAC
>NC_027750.1:63505606-63529776 GCF_000695525.1 Brassica oleracea var. oleracea
GAGGAAAGATAAACGAGTATTTTACGAGGAAATACTTTCGTGGTAGTTACGTGTATTTTGCGAGGAAACACTTTCAAAGTATTTACGTATAGTTTACGAAGAACTCGTTTCGAGGTATTTACGAGGAAATATAGCGACCTCCTTACGTGGAATATTTCTGTGGTCTTTACGACGAAATGATGTGTTTCGTCTTTACGACGAAATATTGTCCTCGCTAAGTTACGACGAATTGGCGAGGAAATATCTGTTACGACGGATGAGTAACGAGCAAACATGTTTCCTCACTAATTCGTCGTAAAGCCTCTTTTACGACGAAGTCACGAGGAAAACCGCCCTCGTTAAGATTATGTTTTCTTGTAGTGATACTTTTACTTTTTTAATAAAATGTTTTTGTCATTTTAACCATTTTGTGTTATATTTATAATAAAAACGTTTTAGTAATATATTAGAAAACAATTCTTAAATAATAATATAAAATCTTTTGCTTCTTTAACTAAACATTTTTTGATTATTTTTATGTGTGTTATTTTGCTCAAAAACTTTCTTTATGGCTTTTTTAAGGGATTCTTTAAAAAAAAAAATAGTTTGGAAAAATTGGAAACAGCGCATAGTCGTCCGCTAAGTGGAGAACAACGTCCTGGTTCGTATATAATGATTAAACATTTATATAATAATCATAATATAATGTAGTTATTAATAGTATTATGGTGATAATTTAATTTCTGTTAAAACATTAATTAAATTATGCGACGCTACAACCAAACCAGTATATATCAATAATAAATATATAATTATAGTAAATTTAGAAATTAAAAAAATTAACAAGGAGAAAAACTGTCCACATTAATATAAGATAAAAATAATGCGGTAAAATAAGCAACATAAAATAATCAATAACAATATATGCGGTATATCAGTGATTATAGCATTGAACCTATTGTTTTTAAATATTCACATAGACATTTTATTTCCCCTTCAGCATTTTAAATATGATAGCAATGTTACAAAAAAAACAATAGGTTATTCAATGCTATAAGGAAATGAACCTAAGAGAACACAGAACGCCCAATAATTATGTTTCACCGGAGATGAATAACCTATTGTTTTCTTAAAGCTGATTTACTATTTAAATGAAAGGAAAATACAAACTCGGTAGTGGGTAGTTGTGGCTAAATGCCCAAAAATTAAGCATTTTAGATAGTCTAATAAAAGAAAACGATGCAGCCCATCGAAAAAAGGAATTATATATTCTGATAAGAAAATACAACGTGAATATATGGAGTTCAGCTTCTTTTTTTTTTTGTCATCTGTTGGATTAAATTGAAAACATAAGAGTTTTTACATAAGCCGACAAGAAACACATTATTTTCGGAGCCATAAACCGGCAAGGATCACAATCCTTCCAGAGCCAAACGAAACTACAAAGATATGAAAAAGACAAAAGATGGAATACTAAAACTTAAGCCATGAAACTCATTGGTAGAACTATAGTACATATCCTGATGATAGCGACCACTGGGGAAGAGGTACCGATCTTCAAATTGCGGATAGAAACAAGTCAAAGAAGCTTGTTTGTGGACTTGAAGATACTTCCTATCCAAAGAACCAATTTGGCAGAGACCTCAAAGCTCGCATAGCCATATGACGGCAGTTGCTTTGGCTCCAGCCATATCGTAACACAAATAAAACCATTTGGATCTTCATATGAGGACCGGAGAAGACACTCTTGTCACGAACCAAAGCAGAAACCCTCCACACTTATTGAAACAAGAATCAAAGCTTAAGCGTAAACCATAACCATTCTCCCATATCCGACCAACCCAAACAAAGACAATGAGCAAACCCGAGACCTTCACTGAGACAGAGCCTCAGATCCAAGAAGCTATTTTGAGAACATAGACAAAGAACCCAAGACTAACACACTAATGAAGACTAGATATCATAGGAGACGACATAAACACGAGAATAACGAGTCTGAGCTTGACCACTGGCCTTCACCGGCTCCGGTGCTGATATGACTGAAGCACGACCACCACACAGAAATCGACAAGCCCAAACCCGTAACTCTCCAAACCGATCCAAGGTAACCAAAGCCGAAACCAGAGAAACTTGGTCCTTTCTTAGACTCAGATCTGAAGCCATGCCTATAAGATTGTCCAAAAGCTGCAAAGAAACCAGTAGATACATAGATAGAGACGACACGGGACTGCCCTCGGCGGCGGTGAGTAGCACCAGCCACCGGAGCAGTAGCTAAGCGAGCACAGGCTTCTTCCTTTCTAGGGTTTGGTGGAGTTCAGCTTTGAACAATACAAATTTTTTTTAAGAATTTGGATTAATCTGTATATGGGTAATTTCATAACTTTATAAAAGAAAAAAAAATAGATAAACGTTTAATCTAAAGATAACATTTAAATGTTAATTTTATAATCTCATACATCGTTTCGTTAAATGTTAATCTTCCTCTCTGCTGAGTTCGAGCGACATCGTAGAAATCACATACATAAGCTTCTTCCATCTTCATTTCTTTGAGTGAGGAGTGTTAGACGAAATCTCAGAAAAATCGAAGTAATCGAAGACAAAAAGGTGGATTATTTATTTCCCATCCAAAAATGAGGTAAGGCATCGGTTGAGACTTTCAAAGATATTTGTGATTAGGGTTTGGGAAAACTGTTAGTTTATTCATTTGTTAAATTTCAGTGAGGAAGGAGATATATATTTCAAATATACTACTGTGGAAAGTTTGTGACTCATAAAGGTGGAAATGTCACATATGTTGAAGGTGAAGACATGTACTACAAACACAGGCTGCAGCCCACTTGAGTATGCATTAAAAGGCGGTTGTAATATCCAATTCACTAGATGGGGAGGTGTAAAATCCGAGGTAAAATGTGGAGTAGAAGTTGATGAAGGAGAAATACCATGTTCTTGGAGAATTTATTGTTTGTATAAGAATCTATTTCACAATGGATGGTGAAGATATTCCAAGATGTACATAGTTGTTTCAAATATGGGCATTGCAAGATATATGTCTGATTCCCACATAGCAAGGATGTTCTTAAATGAAGTGAGGGAGAATCTGGAGATAAATCCAAAAGTATTACAAGATCAGATTCAGTTGCGGTATGATTTGAATCCATCTAATGACCAATGTCGAAAGGAAAAGAAGAAAGCTTTCGATCTCATTCAAGACCAGTATGACAAAAAAATTCGCAAGATAAAAGACAACAAAATAGAAATTAAAAAGTAAGTCATACTCTGGTTTCTTTGCTTTTATTTGTACATATATATGTGTAATTCCCTTTGATGGTCGACAGGACAAATCCATGCTCAATCACTGATCTTAGAACTGTTATTGGGGCTGCTGGACTTGAAGTTTTTGATCGCTTCTACGTATATTTTTTTGTTCTGCGAGACACATGGTTAGCGTCTTGTCGACCTGATTTGGGATAGACGAATGTTTCCGTAAAAGCACAGCCAAGGGCCAACTTCTAGCTGCAGTTGGAAGGGATGCAAACAATAAGATTTATCCACTTGCTTGGGTTGTGGTTCATAAAGAAAACATAGAAACATGGTTATGGTTCTTATAAATGTTAAAGAAATATTTACATCTTGGAAATGGTGATGGTTTCACCCTTGCTTCAGATAGACAAAAGATAAATCTCATGATTCAGTGTATTTCAGTTTCATCTTACAAGACATTAAGATTTTCTTTAATCCTTTATGTTTCCTATTTAGGAATTGCTTATAGCCGTGGATGAGGAGTTACCAAACGTTGAACATAGGATGTGTGCAAGACATATTTACGGGAATTTAAGGAAGTTATATCCGAACAATCCTCAAATGAAGAATTTCTTATGGAGTGTCGTTGAAAGTCATAACTAGACTGACTACAAAGCAAGTATGAAAGAGTTCGAGGAGTATGACAAAGACGTTTATGCTGCATTCATGGCAAGGAATCCCGAAACTTGGAGTAGAGATTTGTTTACGACGCCATGTTGTTGTGAAGATGCTCTCAACAACAATTCATAGTCATACAATAAGACACTTGATAAAGAACGTGCAATGCCATTTGTTGAGATGCTAGAGACAATGAGACGACTAGTAATGTGGTGTATTGATCTATGGAAGAACAAAATGAAGAATCACAAAGGGAAATTCAGTTTGAATGTTAATAAGATGATTGAATCGAAGACAATATTTAGGGAACATTGTAAATCTCTTCCTGGACTTACTGGCGAGTATGAAGTCACTGAGAATGGAATGAAATATGCGGTTGATATGAGAGTTAGGACATGTAGCTGTAGGAGGTTGGTTTTGACTGGGATTCCCCGCAGACATGCAGTCTGTGTTGTATTGGATAAGAAGAAAACATATAAGACAGACAATTTGGTTTCTCATTGGTATTTGACTTTTAAGTGGCAGCAACAATACTTAGAATCTATCAAACAAGTAAGAAGAATCAAGTTCTGAAAACCTTCTGGTGAGATAATAATACATGCTCCACCAGGAGAGTCATACAAAGAACATAAAAAGAAGCCTCAAAAACGATTCAAGGGCGCTAATGAATCTCCATCCAAAGGGAAAAAGGTAACCCAACACGCCCGTGTAATGCATTGTTCTCTTTGTGGTTTACCTGAGCATAATTCTTCTAAATTCCCTAATTCTAGAGTTTTGTGTAAGCTTCAGCCAGCTAAAAAGCAGAAAAATATGAGATCAGAAGAAATTGCAGTAGATTCCGCTGAAGGGGCTACGGAAACACACCTAAGTCAGCCTTGATGGATTATTGAACCTTGATACCGGTTATTTTGTTGGTGTAGTAAGGAATTATGTGTTTGTTTCTTATTTTGGTGTCTTTAAAACCTATGCTACTCAGGTTATTTTGCATGTTTTTGTGTCTGCGTACACCTATCTACTTGGCTAACTTGCAATTTTTGGTATCTTCAAACTCTAAACTCTGTTAATCCTTTGCAAGTTTTAATCATCAGATCCTCTTTCATGTTTGTGTTTCTTAATTATCAATTACTATATATTTTGATAAAATAGTCAACATAACATAATGACACTTCCAAGTCTTACATGCGAAACTGTAAAAGAAATCCGAATTCAAACATTACAAAACAACTCTTCCAATCCTTACATGACCCACATTCAAATTTTCAAAACAACACAGCAATCCTTCATGTTTTTCCCTAATTCGAGAATCACATTCTTCATTCCTTCACAATCCTTCTCCAATCCAGCTATTTGAGCTCTCAAATCTGAGACTCCTCCTTTTACATCACTCACCATACTTTTTAAATCTTCAATCTCTTCCACCGCACCTTCATCACTCCATTTGAAAAGATGAAATTTTTCCTTCACCAATACAACCATAACTCAATCTCAACATTTCAATTTTTTCCTTCACAAAAATTTTCAGATTAAATATTTACCCCTTCGGATCCATATGGACAACAATGGAAGAGCCTCTCGGGGTTTTTACTTGTTCCAGATGTTCTAATCACGGATTCTTCCCCACATCACATTTTTGAAAATCCTCTCTCTCCCCTCCACCACGACGTCTCATATTGCCTCCACCCATCTCATAACATGACTGGCTATTTATACCTAATAAAGATAGATATACATATTAAAACACTTGATTCACTTACCTGATACTGATGACGAGTTTGGGTTTGATGACACCGTCATTTTTCAACTTCAAACTAGTAGTCCTACGACGAGCTTCGATTTTGTCGGAGAAGATGAGGAAACAAAGAGTAAGACAAAACAACACGTTCAATTAAAGTCTTTTTCTTTTTGTCGGCCCAATGATTTAAACTCTTGGCCCACATATATAATATCCATGTTCGGATCGGCTTGTTTCTAGATCCAGCTGACATCATCTTCCAACTAAACATCTGACTAATTACCGTTAAAAATTATTTAACAAAATTAAGTCAAATTTGGATTAAGCATTGACTTTTTACACATGGGTATATAATTTAAATTTACCCTTAGTTCAGGTTTGTTTTAGCATGACACTAATGTTTGGATATGAATCTTCGCAGGCCTATTATTGCAGACCCGAAAAAGTTGTTTTCCCTTCATTGGGTTGAGAGAAGTTCTATATGCGCAGCTTTCCTCTGGTCTGGCCCAGTTTTGTCAATGCATAAAGCAAAGATTGCTTAGATAGATGTGTGCAAGCCGAAAGATGAGGGTGGATTAGGCTTGAGAAACCTAAATGAAGCAAATAATGTTTCTTACTTAAAGCTCATTTGGCGGTTATTGTCAGCGAGAAATTCTTTGTGGGTGCAGTGGATTTGGAGATATCTTATAAGGAAGGGTTCTTTTTGGAGTATAAAGGAGTGTAGTTCTTTGGGATCTTGGATGTGGAAGAAACTGTTAAAGCTAAGACCATTGGCTTATCAGTTTATTCAAGTTGAGATTAATAGTGGTGCTACAACTTCTTTTTGGTTGGATAATTGGTCTCCTTTGGGAAAACTAATAGATCTAACAGGAGAAGGAGGATGCATAGCTCTGGGTATTCCGGTGCACACTACGATGGAGAGAGCAATTCAGATGTATAGGAGCAGACTGCACAGAGTCCCTGTGTTTCGTCAGATTGAGCAAGAAGTTATGAAGCTGAGAAGTCGTGGTATGAATATGTTGGAGGATGTGTGTCTATGGAAGAGGGAAAATGGGGATTTCAAGCCGTGATTTGTCACTTCTCAAACTTGGAATCTCATTAGAGCTCCTTCATCTAGAGTGCAGTGGAGCAAATGTATTTGGTTTCCAGAGGCCACTCCGAGGTTCGCTTTTCTTTCATGGCTTGCTGTTCGTAATAGACTAGCGACGGGAGACAGGATTCTCAGATGGAATCCATTTGTCATTTCTACTTGTTGGCTTTGTAAGGAGGAGCTGGAAACGAGAGATCACTTATTTTTCGAATGCATATACTCAAAAGAAGTGTGGAGTGGGACTATTGGAAATTTGGTGGGGAATGTATGCATCTATCAATGGGATCGAGTGTTGCAAGCTGTGGTGAATGAAATGCAAGAGAGACATTCGACTTTTTTGTTGAGATACAGTTTCCAAGCAGTTGTACATGTATTGTGGATTGAGAGGAATGTGAGAAGAGTTGAGGATCCAGTGCAGCCAGCTACTTGTCTAATTGCTAGGATGGATAAGCTGGTGAGAAACAGAGTAACTTCTTTTAGAAAGAAGAATGGAGCAAAGTTTGAGAAGGCAATGGAGGTTTGGTTTGGAAAAAAGATAAGTATATGAGTAAGGTTTGAATTTTTTGTTTTTATAGAAATATAGCAGTCTTCTCTGTACAAAAGTTTTTTTAGATGAATAAATTTAAAATTCTTTCAAAAAAAAAAGAAGTTCTATATGCAAACATGTTGGGCATGAATATAGTAACCCAAATTGGTTCATGGGAGTTCGCGGACAAAGGATTTAAACGGACTGCTTATTTTTGCAATGGCCCAAAACATAAATACTCATGTTACCAGTTACAGAGTTCAACTTGAAAATGACTCGCTCTAATCACTATACCATCTCAAAACAAAATAGAGGGTTAAGGAGCAATTATCATATATCACTGAATATCTTCTAAACTATTGACACATTATATATACTAGGGGAGTAGCCCCCGCAAAAGCGTGGGGTCAAGTACATTGATGATCCATCCTGTAGTTTTGTGTATATGATTTTGTCGTTTGTTTTTTTAACCTCTATTTTTTCGTGTTCTTTATAATGATGATGAGTGGAATATTGAAAGTCACACAGATTGATTATGTTGACAGATTATGTTGACATAAGATGACTGGCAAATTCATATATGTTGGTATTTTCATATCGTATCTTCGAAATGATTTGATCGACCATTAGCGTTATTAGCGCTTTCATGTTCAAAAGCTGAAGTTTATAGAGTTGGTTAGTGTTTACTTAGTAGTTGTTAGTATATAAATCAAATAGTGTATGGAAAAAGTTATATAATTCGGATTATAAAATTTAACAATTTATACGAACATTAAATTAAATTATTTTACTTATGTTACCCAAATTTAATTTTTTTTGAACAAACCCAAATTTAATTTAAAAATATAAAACTGTAATAAACTATTTTTTAAATTAATAACTCTAAAAATTTATATAGTTGCAAATTTTTTTAATAAGTTAATTGTGTAAGTTTAAATTTAGTAAAGCTGTTGGCTATGTTTATTTCTGTTTTTATTTGGTTTAGTTAAATTACACCGTTTATTGCAATGGAACTGTTTCAAATCCATAATTTTCATGGTGAAACTTGTGGGATGCATCTAAAAGAACTAAATGGACTCTGATGTTACTTGGTTGTAGAGGATCTGTAGTACCAAATGAATTTAAAGGTTCAGTAATCAGTGGGTTATATGGAGCCTTATTAATAATATTCATTTAAAACTAAAGGTTTATTTACTTTTATAATGAGTTAGCCAAAATGCATGTATACGTGAGTTCTATGTTTATATGCAGTGGCGACCCTGAGGGAAAGCATTACAAGCATCCGCTTCTAGCCCACAAAAAAAATTTGCATAAATCTACTTTTTTAAAAAAAAATTATCTACAAAATTTATAAAAGTGGCCAATTTTTTTTTAAAATTGCTTGTGGTATTTTTCATTTCAAGACCGGTACTGTTTATATGTAAACATGAAATGATGCATTTAGTTTTGAACATCCTGTCAACGCTGCCTTTATTATATAAAATCTTAGTTACTATCCTTCTGGTGGGAGGTATTTTGCCGAAAATAAAAGGGAAAAACCAAAGCTCAAAATAGATAAAAACATAAGAATTTAAAAAACTTAAATGTATGAACATTGATGGAATTGAAACTATCACTTAGGGGCGTTTGCGGCTATTATCTTTGCCTTGAAAACCTGCCAGATTTGCTTCATCGCCTCCGATTTCTATCTTAGCCGCTGGAACCGTGTTGCTTGCAGAAGCTGTAGTTTCTCTACCTTCCCCTCCAATAACTGAAGCTTTGAAGCTGCTGATACTCTGAGACAGAGTTGTTATGTGTCAATTTAAATTTGTTGGAAGAAAACATTTTGGAAAACAAAAAGTATTCAACCTCGGTGTGGGTGCTAAAGAAGCTATTGTCACTGACTGCAGACACGGTAGTTAGGGATAAAATTGTATGGAGCGGCACGTATCTGAAAAACCTATTCCTTGCCAGCAAGCTTTTCCCGACATCTTGGTAGTTCTTGCCCTCCACCGCCATTTATCTATAGTACGTTTGAGAAACATTTAGTGCTTGTTACAGTTCTAAACATGGGTCAAATGAAGTGTAAAACCAAAAACTGAACTCCCTCGAGAGCCAGAGCAGCAGCATCTTGCTTAGTGAGCTTGGTCATCTCCCTGTTGAAGACCACATATGTCACTATCGTTGCCGTAGTTGCAAGCATAGTGACATGGTACCTGTAAAAAAAGTTTGAAAAATGTTAATGTATATCCAAAAATGTGTTCCCCTAATTTATGGGTGAGGATGTTAACTTTTTACCTGATCACACCTGTAACGTTGGGAGCAACATATTTGTTACAACAGAGAGAAGTGCCAAATTTGTCCAAATTTGTTAAGAAATTCAATTAGATAGAGTAGAGATGGAATGGAATATATAATATATAATGCTTGATAGAGTGAAAATAAAATAAGTCGGATTGGATATTTTCTCTGGGTTTATTCTGTTCCGTTTGCTCTGTATTGATCATTCGAGTATTCGACGAAGAGGACAGTGAGATTAAAAATGATTGGTTCTTGTCTGGTTAACAGAGCTGGATTATTTTGTTATGGTTTAGCTCATAAACCAATTGATTATAAACCGAATAAATCAAAATACATGGGTAATTTTTTTTTTGAATTTTTAATTCGTGAATATATAGAATCAACCAATAATTTGAAAGATATTTGATGATGTATGATAAGCTTTCGTGGGTAAATAATTAGTCAACCCAAGAACAAAGAGTGTGGCCACCATTTCTACTTTGGCGGACTTGGGCCCCAACGGTCAGGAGTTAACCAGGAGACTACTTCTTTTTGTTTTTATGTATTTTGTTTTGATTTGATAAAGTTCTGTGTTTAGTAAAAACTACTTTTGTGTAAACCAAGACTTCCGAACGGTAATCGCGGATTGAATGGTGCGGGACAAGCGGTTCAACTGCGGTGCGGTTCTAACAGTTATAAAACGTATAGATATATGGTATATATAGAGATTTTTGTTATTGTTAATGTCAGTGCGGTGTGGTGCGGTTCGTAACATTTGAAACTCAAATCTATTAAAAAAATAATTTTATGACAATATACAAACATATTATAATATATATTGAAATATTTTTGACATAAATAAAAAATGATAATATAAATAAGTTTCAATACGTATAACCAATACTTACAAATTGCACTCGATATTTAATACTAAGTTTGAGTAATACTAATTTTATAACGAAACATTTTGTCTAATTTTTGAAATTTTCTTCTAATATACAAAATACAAACACATGTATTGTAAACGAAATCCTAATTAAACATCTATAAATACGTTTTTAATCATTTGAAGAAAAAAGTAGAAAACTCATAGAAATCCCAATGAATGCAAAAAAATTGTATGATAGGTTACTGTTCTTTCAATGTTTGCTTAAAATAATTTTTTTTTTTTTTTTTTTTTTTGATAAACGGCTTATTATTATATGTTTGTTTCATTCACTAGAACTTAATATGCTTAAAATAAATATTATTTTATTATATGTTTGTTTCATTCACTAGAACTTAATATGTATACAAGATACAGAAATGCAACGCTTGAATCACATGTCACTCTACCTGTCGTACCAACAACAACGACTAGGATCTGTGGGACTTATTCTTACACAATCTCCATATACATACCCCCGTTCCTTGCAGTCAACAAGGCAATTGCCTGGTCCGTATCCACCGTCCCCACACTCTACAGTACTGCAAGTGATTTTCATCTCCACACCTACGCAAACCCACAAAATATTAAAAACATAATTATAATCATTTTTTTTTTGTTTAAAATGTTTTAAGTATAGAAAACGTTGGGGTTTTTTTGTCTAAGCTATATATATATATATATATATATCATTATCATTATCAATTTTCAATCATTGCTTATTAAATTATACCTGAGGCAGAAACTATGTTCTTGGACAAAGAAATGGCTAATATGGCAAAGAGAAAAAAGATCATAACTTTTTTTGCGCAATTCATAATTTTATTTGTATTATCTTAATGTTAAGAATAAAAGATGATGCCAACATTTTAGATCTCAAAGAAATACACACACATATATATATAATAAATAAATATGTATCCTGGTCTTTGAAAATGTCAAACTTGCCTGATATAATTTTATTTTAATATCAATTGCTCTTCCATTTATGTTATTTTAACATTATTTTAAAGGAAATATTTTAATACATTTTTGGTCAGAAATTTTTTTTCTAATACATCGTTTGAATTTTGACTTATGGTAACATTAACATTTAAACAGTTACGAGTGTGATTGGTTAAATAGTGGAGTAAAACTGTAAAAGGGTGAAAAATAAAGTAGAAATGGAAAAATGAAAAGTAATTAAGTTGGAGTGAATATCTTCTTCTCATAAAAGTTAAAGGAATATTTACCAAAGTTTTACACTTTTACTACACTTTTCGCGTTTAAAGAGTAAATGAGCCTGAAATCATTTTCTATTTGATTGGATAAAATCAGAGTAAATAAACTGATTTTTTTTTCACCTACTTTAGTTTACTCTAACTATAATTTATGCTTTGGATGATAACATGCAAAATAATTTATGTGCAGTTCTAATAGTTACAAAACACATAGATATGTGTATATATGTAGAGGTTTTATTATTTTCAATTGCGGTATGATGGAGAGAAATGTGTTACCATTGACAACCCTATTGTATTTTTAAAGTAATGAGAAATAAAATTTAATGAATCTTATTAACTTGTTATTTATTGAATCAAATAAAGTCTCTAAAAATAATCATATACTCTATATAAAATATGGCAAAAATAAATATGCAATATCTAAGAAATTTTATCACAACTACTGAAAAAGGTATAAAATTGTATAGTTTTTAATATTTATAAACTAAAATTTTTGAAATAAATTAAAGATCTTATGGGATCTAATTTTGTTTAAATTTTTTCTTCTTGTCAATGAATATATAGAGATTTAACAAATCAAAGTGAACTAATAAATATTTTAATACTACTTAACATGAGTATGTTGATTATTATTTTGCTTGATAAAAATTTATATAATAAATAAAAATATAACTATAATTATCGTAGTTTAAAGGGTATGATTTGATTATCATTGTAGGTTTAATTAGTCGGTTTTCTGAAATTTCAAAACATATGTTATACATTTCAAGTTCTTATAATGGATTTGGTCAAATATTTTAATACTACTTAACATGATTATGTTGATTATCATTTTGGTTAATAAAAATTTATGTAATAAATAAAGATATAACTATAAATATCATAGTTTAGAGGGTTTGATTTGGTTATCATTGTAGGTTTAATTAGTTGGTTTTCCAAAATTTCAAAAAATATGTTATACATTTCAAGTTGAGAAACTAGACTACCACATTCTTAGTACCATTTTTCATCGGAAAAATGGCTTATTTCAACCTGAACTATACGCGTCGTGCCATTTCATTCCCAAATTTTGTAATAGTGTGTATTTCATATTGAATTAAACAAAAATTAAAAAATACTACATGAACTTTATGTATTGTGTTTTTTATTCTCAAACTTTATAATAGTGCACATTTCATACTGAACTAAAAAAACAAAATACTAAACGAACACTTAAAATCGTGCTTATATATATTGACCGTCAAAAGTACTAGTCATCCTTTAAATGATTTTATGAACTCTTATAAATGATTTTTGTTAACCATTTGCAAGAAACTCTTAACACTTTAAATTTTTATAAACCCTTATAATTTGTTTATATATCACATTTATAAGCCTTGTCTAATTACTTTATATAAAACCTTTCTAAATCCTAAATTATTGTTTGTTAAATTTTATAAATACTACTGCTTGCAATACTTAGATATTTCTTAAAATTAATATTTTATATAGATTTATAAGCCTTTATAAATTACTTATAGGCCTTAATAAATTATTTTAGTTAGATTCATAAGTTGTTATAAATTATTTATAGACCTTTATAAATTCTAATTCTTTGTTTTATGAACTTTTATAACTGATTTTTATAAACTTTTTGCAAGTAATCAATAACACTTTAAAAATTTTATAAACCGTTATAAACATTTATAATCCTTTACCAATTTTATGAATTTTTACATATCTTTAAACATTTATAAATCCTAAAGAGGCATTTCTAGGATGACATTTAAAAGTTCTTTCAAAAATGACTTAAAATTTCAAGTCAAACACAAAAATAACCTATGTTTTTTTTGAAACTTTGTTTTGTCATATTCACCCTAGAAGTTCTAGTTATTCACGAAAATGCCATTACTTTTTTTTTCTTTTTTTTTTCTAAAATAATGTTTTTACCTTACCAACCTCATCTTCACCAAATATTTACAACTTTGTCATTGACATCAATACCTCAACCACCATGAACTACCAAATTGAGAGTGTTAATGCCCTAAAGTTTCGATTTTTTCTCATCCTTTCTCATTTCCTATCACAAACCACATATCTTACACTTTCTCTCAAAATTCATCAAAAAAATTGAAGATTTTGATTACAAATTATGTAAAGTTCATAAGCTCACGATTCTTGGTGATTAACGAGTAGGTAGCTGTTGTGGTGAAGTTCTGGGTGATTGGAGAAACCACACAAGTCATCTCACGAGTTCAAGGTATGAAATCGCGAACCACATTTTATTTTTCAGATATGTTCGACGAAGAAGAATTCTTTAGAAGTCTTCTTCATCGAGATGACTTCTTTAGAAGTCTTCTGGTCAATGCATAAGTTAGTTTTGCAATTGACCTTTTGTGTGTGTTTTAATAGAATTCTAAATTTCCTTTGTAAACAAAAAATTTCGAAATTCTAAGAGAAGACTTCCTTAGAAGTCTTCTCGGATAAACAGGTTAGTTTTAAATTTGGCCGAAGTTCGTCAGAAATTTGATTTTTTGCAGAAGACTTCTAAGGAAGTCTTCCTGGAGAAAACTTTTACAGAAGTCTTCTGAAAGTCTTCCCTAAGTCTTCTCAATGCCAGAAGATGTCTGCGTGGGTTACTTTTGCAATTGAAAAACAATAGTAAAACATTTAATATCAATGAAAAAACTTCTATAAGAAGACTTTTCGAGTTTAATTTTGGGTTTTTGTCAAACCTTTACCCGGGAGAGAAGATTTCTAGAGAAGTCATCCGACGGAAGACTTCAAAAGAAGTCTTCTCTCGAAAAGTCAAATGTAGTCAATTGCAAAAGTAACCCAGCAAACTTCTTGCAACATTGAGAAGACTTCCGAAAGACTTAGAGAAGACTTCTTTTGAAGTATTCTCTAGGTAGACTTCCCTATAAGTCTTCTACAAAATTCTGACCAACTTCGATCAAATTCAAAAGTAACTTGTTTATCCGAGAAGACTTCTCTGGGAATTTCGAAAAAATTTCAATTTCAAAATTAAGCCAATATTTACAAAGGAAGACTTATGAAGATGTCTTCTGTAGAGTAGACTTCTTAAGAAGTCTTCCTTCGTAAATTTGCAATTGAAAAATGACCTAAACAGAAGATTTCTTTTGAAGTCTACACAGGGTATACTTCTTTTGAAGTCTTCCATGGATTACTTCAAAAGAAGTCTTCTACGTAAATCTTTATTAAACTTCAAATTTATCCAAAATTAAAATGAATTTTTAATATTTTCTTGCTAATTCATGTTTATTAGTCAATATTGGGACTACCGAGTCGAATTCATAACTTAATTGGAGATAATTATGAAGTTACAAACATTGATGTTTAATAATGTTTCTAGCTAAACGGAGAAGTCTTATGTAAGTCTTCCTCATAAGTGTTAACTTTCAAAAGTGTTAAGTAACTTCAAGAATATCAAGTCATGTGGTTTAATGTGTCTTTTTAGATCATAAGATATAATTTTTAACTTACATGAAATTTAAAAAATTTAAACTTTCACTTAAAATTCAAGTTTGATCTTTTGTGAATTTGACTAAGTTTTTTTTTGTGAAGTCTTCTCTCTTAGTTTTAGTAAATTTGACTAAGTTTTTGTGTTGTTGTGTTTTGTTATGAGTGGGTAGAAAGGTTAAAAAAAATCTTTTGATTAACATTTCTTTAAGTTTACAAAAGAATTCACAACTAAATAGTGCTCATACAAATCATAAAACATACCATAAACAAAACTATTACACATAGAACTAGATATCATTCCTCAACATAGATAAGCTTGGTCTCCACTTGACATCATTTCTTTGTACCACTTTGGGTAGAAGACTTTCCAAAGACTTTGTGGGACGTCTTCTAGCATAAAATACATTAGAAGACTTCTCAAGAAGTTTGCCAAGACTCTTCCGAGAGTTTCTGAGAGTCTTCCAAGAGTCTTCTGAGAAATCTTCCAAAGTCTACCTCATATCTGAAAAATCTGCATATTCAAAAGCATTCAAATGGCTTCAAACAGAAAAATCTTCAAAAATATTTTTTTATGCTTAAATAATAAATAAAACAATCAAATTATGTTGAATCAATAATTTTTTAGAATCTAATATATAAAACACACAATTCATATCCAAAATTTGTAAAACTTTGAGCAGAAAACAATGGAAGACTTCCTGAAGACTTCGTGGAACGTCTTCTAGCATAAAATGCATTAGAAGACTTTCCAAGAAGTCTTCCGACAGTCTTCCAAGAGTCTTCTGAGAAGTCCTCAAAAGTCTGATTTAGATCTGAAAATTTTACATATTCAAAAGCATTCAAATAGCTTCAAAACAGAGAAAACTTCAAAAACATTTTTTTATTCTTAATATTAATAAACAAAAAACTGTCACATTAGGATGAATTTATAAATTTTTAGAATCCAATATATAAAACACAAAAAATACATATCACAAATTTGTACCACTTTGGGCATGAGACTTTCTGAAGACTTTGTGGGAAGTCTTCTAGCATAAAATGCATTAGAAGACTTATCTAGAAGTCTTCCGAGAGTCTTCTGAGAAGTCTTTCAACGTCAGTCTCAGATCTGAAAAACCTCCAAATTCAAAAACATTCAAATGACTTCAAAACAGATAAAAACTTCAATAATATAATTTTAATGCTTAAATAATAAACAAAACAGTCGCAATATGTTGAATCTATAGCTTTTTAGAATATAATATATAAAACACACAATAATACATATCCAACATTTATAGATATGCCTTTGAATGAGTGAAAGATGAGAACCATGTAATGAAAAAACTGTAAAAAGAAGATAAATTTGTGAGAAGACATAAGAAAAAAAATGAAAAATAGATTTAAATTTGGTGTTTTGATGTTCAAAGAGATTAGAGAGAGGTTGGAGAGTTTTAGAGTGAGAAATATTACATTTTTGTTACAGCCATTTGAGAGGAGGAAAAAGAATGTGTAAATTTTCTTTATATATGGAGACAAAAATTTCAATTAGGTTAAATATTTTTGATATAAAAGACTTCTAAGAGAAGACTTTTTGGAATGTTTTCTAAGAGAAGATTTCTTTGAAAGTCTTCTAGATCCTACATTCACTCATCTATGTTAAAAATAATTCAAATTTAGTAAAACTAAATTTTCATCGTTTTTAAATGTTTATTAATACATGATTTCTATTTTTCTCTTTCAAAATTTTTTTTATTAAATTTATTATCTAATACATGAGAAGACTTTCCCTAGAAGACTTCGGAAAGACTTCTGGAAGACTTCGATTTAGGCAGGAAACCTAATTTTTTCTAAATTTAGTTGGGGACCCTAAATTCTACTAAAATTTAGGCGGGATTTGCAGAAGACTTCTTGGTAAGTCTTCTATGAGTCTTCTAGACCCTATAATCAAATAACTAAGCAAAAAAACAATTTCTTAAACTTGTAAGATATTTAGAAAGTATTTAAATAAAGTTATTAGTTAGTCACTAATCACATATATGTCAAATTTAAAGAAAAAAAAGATGAGATTTCAAAATCTAACCCTAAAAATACTAACAATACTACAACATATGTTACCATACCCTAAACCAAAGACCATCATGACTCAATCTACATTCACTCATCTATGTTAAAAATAATTCAATTTTAGTAAAACTAAATTTCCATCTTTTAAAAATGTTTATTAATACATGATTTTGACTTTTTCCTTTTGAAAATATTTTTTATAAAATTTATTAATTATTTTTAAGATCTAATCCACGAGAAGACTTCCTCTGGAAGACTCCTGGATGACTTATGGAAGACTTTTGATTTAGGCGGGAGGCGGGAACCCTAAATTCTACTAAAATTTAGGCGGAATGTGTCGGAAGATTTTACTAAAATTCTACTAAAACATAAAGTTACATAGGTATATGTAGAGATTTTTGTTACTATTAAATGTGGTGCATTTGTAACATTTGAAGTCCAAAGGACAAAGGATTTAGACAAGTAGTTGTTGCCAGAGTACACATTGAATTGGTCAGATTATCAGTTGTATTGGTCGAGAAACTGCTTCTTTGATAGTTTGGAAACTATTGCAAAATGCTAGAATGAAAAGACCGCACGTGATGCCGAGAGAATAAACAGATATCATGGTATGGAACAATGTTGCATGGAAACTTGTCCGAAGATCCGTTTCACGTTTCAGAAACGTTTCGGAATCGGAATCTCTCGGAAACTCGCGGAAGCTCTTAAAAATCTCATCTTGGAAATTTGATGAAAACTACGTTTTTATTTTGGAAACTCGCGATTCTGTTTTGGTATTTGTGCACAATAATGTTCGTCTTCTATGTAGACGAAGTCTTGCATACAAGGATGGTCCCAATCATATGTGGGATGTTAGAGGTGATCAATTTGATTCAATGTATGAGATTAATCTTGGGAAACTTGAGTGGTTTGAGGATCTTTCTCTTGATAAACCTAAGGTGGAAGCAGTCGTGTTTGATGTAGCTAATGAAGATGAGGTTAAAGATGATATATATTCGTGATCACTGACGTGATGTTATGATTTTCATCTTTAGTTAAGTTATTTAATATTTAATTATTGAGATTTGTTATTTTGATTTTTATGACTTTGATGTTTAATGATTGGCTTATTTCATATTGGTATGATTAAATAGAATGGCTATAATTGTTTATTTGTGTTCTTAGATATACTAAACATAATAAAATGAATTCACATATTAATCAATTGAATATAATATATATATATATATATATACTTAAACACGTTTCCAAAACGTTTTCAAAGCAAAAAAATTCAAAAATTACGTTTCCACGTTTTGAAACGTTTCGTTTCCGCATATCCGTTTTTGCTTCCATGCAACCTAGGTATGGAAGGCCAAGTGATGTTAAGTTGCTCGACAGGTGCTTCAATTTGAAGTTGAGGTTTGTAAGAAGTAATGGTACATGAAGATTCTTCGTAAAATTTACCAGTTTAGAAACTCTCGCGGTTCGGCTTAGATCGTTCGAGAAATCTCGAAAAACATAATTTAAGTTTTTAGAGTAGGAATGACCATAGAACTATTTTAGAAGTTTTTATGTCTCGGAAAGCAAGGTTTTGGCCAATGAGAAACATTTCCATCAATCCGGATCAGACAACAAGACGTTCAGAATTAAATGTGGCTCGTTTAGGTCTGTTTACGACACGTCGGGTTTGTCCAGAAGCTGCTGAAGGATGCATCAACTTGCTCTCCTACTTCCAGTAGCTGGACATGTGTCTCTTCTTGACTGGACCACGTTCAAGCAGCTCTTGTTTCTTTCCTATTGTTTGAATTGGTGGCTGGCCATAAATCTTATTTTAACTGGACACATTTTGTGGCTGCACACCAATCTGCTTCCCAATGGTTGGTTTGGGCGGCCACCGCCTCCTTCTTGTTACCCACGAGCTAATCAATCCCCTTAGCCATTCCCATCACATATAAATATATCATCACCCCTTAATTCATTTCCCACACTGAAAACCCTACCATAGGAACCCAAGAGCACCCGAGCGATCCCGAGCCTTAAGGTTAAACTTCCAGTCTTTAGTTTTTTCTTTTAAATTTACTTTTTTTTTTTAGATTTAAGTTTAGATCCTGGTTCCGACTAACGAAACATCGGGAATCCGTTTATTCAATATTAATTCGATAAAAGTTTTGAGTCATGTCGACCATGAGATAGAGATGATAGAGTCCGATGAAAATATCGTGCTAGGCTAAACCACCCAAACGCCCAGGTATGTTTTGGTTATGGCTGTGATTGTTGAGTGTGCGGTTAGTGCCTGCAAAACAAATGTATTTGTTGATACATTGCTAGATTGCACGTTTAAAAATATAAAGACACGGCAAACTTATTAACTTTAACTTAATCCGGATCAGAGGTGTTACACACGGTATCAACAAAACTGAGTCATTTGACAAATAATCAAGTGGTTGTTAACCATGTTTCCATTTTCTTTGTGATTCCAAGTTTGGAGCTGTACTCCACATTTCTTTTCACTAGTAAAAAACATGGGCATAGCAACGAATTTGCCACGCAAATTTCATAGCAAAATTGAAGGAGCCACGAATTTGCTACAAATTTGCCACGAAACGCAAAACATAGTAATCCCTTTCAAATTTCGTAGCTACGAATGTAAACGTGGCAGCAAACGGTCACGATTTTGCTACGAATAATTCATGGCTAATCTACCAAATAGATTTTAGCTACGATTTTGCCATGGAATTTTTGAAATTGCCACGATTTTGCCATGAAAAATCCGTAGCTATTTGAAACATTCTACCCTAAACATGTTTTTAACCTTTAAACTCTAATCTTTTCATACTATAACCTCAAAATCCTAAAGTTAAACTCAAATTTAATTATTTTAAAAATTTAATCTCAATTTTAAATCTAAACTAAAAACACTATATTCCAAACCATACATTGTAACCCTAAACCTTATACCCCAAATCATAAAATCCAGACACTAGTTCTAACATTTTCAAATTTAAACACCAAAACTTAAACATGAACTACTAATCTAAATTTTTCAAATTTTATTCTCCAATTTTACTCTAAACCCTACACCTAATACTCCAAATTAACCTTCTATCAAAAAAAAATCTTATATCATAACACACTAATTAAATAACTTTATAAAATTATATTAAATCAAGTTGTGTTGCCCTTAACACCCGAACCTAAACCCCAATTATAAATTTAAAACTTTTCAAGTTTATATTTTTAAATTAGTCTTTTAAAATTTCAAACTCGTACAATAAATCTGTACCTCACTACCTATTTTCTTAACTCCATACCTTTAATCATAAATATAATCTTTCAACTTTAAACTTTTAATTATCAAACCCAAATTCTAATATATTTAAGTTGCAATTCTATTGAAAGCAAATCATAAACAACAAAACCATAAATATAATCATAAACTATGAAATCTAATCATAAACTATTAAAGAAATAGAGTGTTTATTTCTCATTGTTCATTTTGGAATGGTGTGGATCACCATTTTCTGATCCTAACCATTGACAATATTTGATCCAACAGATCAGATTGATTTGCTTTTGTTTTAACTCTTTCTTCGCTTTTCCCCTCACAAACTCCATCTTCTCATCTCCTCTTTCTTTTTTTTTTGACTAAGATTACTCTTTCTTCTCCTGCTCAACCTCCATTCAAGCCTGCCGTCGTTAGCATCAGTAGCCATTGTTGTGGAGACCAAGACGATTTCATGATTCTGTGTTCATCCTCTTTCTTCATCTTTTGTGAAGAAGCAAGTGTTTCATACTCTTCCTAATCTCTTAAGCTATTTCTAATTGTTTTTTTGTTTTGTTTACAGATCCGAGAAGGAGCAGAAATGAAACGGGAAGGAGAAGGAGCAGACACGCCGGAGGTGGTGGTGTGACGGAGGAAACGCTCCGGAGGTGCTATATATTGTGAAGGAGCGCACCGGAGCTTGTGGTGTGACGAAGGAAACGCCACAGAGATGATGGTGAAGTGCGGAAGATACAGCGGTGGAGGTACTGAAGCCTACGGTGACGTCTCCGGAGGAATTCTGTACAACGAAGTATTTATGTATATATATATGTGTATTTTGTGTAATCTATATACTATACTAGGACCGGTCCGCCCTACGGGCAGGATACTATTTTAAAAATTATGTAAATAATTAGAGTAAATATTCAATATAAATTGTTATATTTTAAAATATACATATTAGTTAAATTCTGTATATGTTATTGTATTTGATGACTAAATATACAATGGCGTATTGATAAGTATTTTTTTTCATGGTGCCGTCACATCATTTTTAGAAATTTTCTGGAGTTAGATGAATCTAAAGAGTATTAATAGTGAGGAAATAGACAAACTTGTAATTATATATTAAGTAAGCATTTATGAGTAAAATTTATTATTAGCTCGGTTAATTATTAGTTGTGTAAACCGGAAATACTAATATTAAAGTACCGTATCTTGACATGTTGGGCAGCAGAAATTTGATATAAACCAGTCAACGATGCAATGGTGGTGAAAGATATGGTTGCACGGCAATTCGTTGAATTCTCTTTGCTTACAATATTGTTAATGCATACAGTGCAGAGTTCATCTTCTTCTTAGGTGTGAGTGTGCTAATATATACATCTGAATCAATAATTACACAATATTTCTGGATATTAGATGCAACTCATAAGTTATTATATAATAACAACTTCCATAACCACAACATAAATACCCAATTAAGAGTAAAATATAAGCTAAAATAAATAATATATATAAAATTATATTTTAAACCCAATAAAGCATTTGGCTGAAATAAATAATATATAATGATCAAATCTTAGTGATTTTTATGTTTTTTTTCCGTACTCAGTATATTATGTGTTGAACTTGAAAAATGACTATAAATTAATAAGCTATTAAATTATCACCGAAATTTTGTGATTGATGTTTAGATATTTATAACATAATACAAAATAATACAAAAGCATACGGAATATAGTTAACAATAAAATATTATTATATTAAACTAAATAACTATTCAAAATTTGATCTAAATAGCTGCATTGTATTTTTAATATGAATTGTTAATTAGTAAAACAAACACCCTTTTAAAAATTATATATATATATATATATATATATATTGTTTCCCATCGAAATATATGAATGACTATTTCTTCTTAACAATAAATATTTATAAAAAAAATATGCAATCTATTTTTTTAATATTACTATTATTTTAGTTATAAGTATGCTTGATTAGTTTTTGTTGTATGGATTATATTTTATGAGGTTATGTTATGCACCAGTTGTGTCGACTTATTTGAAATATAATTATTTTATTTGCTGTGTAAATAAGGTAGTAAATACATATTAGGGACTCTGTATTTGAAGCCATTTATTTAACTAATAGGGTCAGTTTAATAGGATGTTTTTCATCAGAATGGGAAATGTAGAACTGTAAATAAGTTAGAGTCATATGTCGACGGAAATTTAAAATAAAAACGGAGTCAAGAGTTTCAAACTATTATTATTTGTATTTCCGAAAACAATGGCTTCGTATAAGCTCAGAAGGGTTGAATTTCAGATTGGTTGTTGTTCCTCTGATGAAAGTGGTTTAGTAAATATTTTTTTTTTTTAAAAATCAGGTCAGAGATCGTCTTGCTACGGCCGGGGTATTTCCATAATATTTATTTTTAATTCTATCATTTTAATTTATTTCAATATTATGTTTATATTAACATTTATTATTAAAATATAAATCATTAGACATTTTTTAAAAAAAAAGATTTTTTTTAAGAAATTAAATATTTTTGGTCTATTAGATTTGAATCTTTTACTACTCAAAATAAGTTATTTTTATTAATGTAAATTATATATCACGTGATGAAAAACATATAAAATGATATAAGCTTAGTTTAATCTGAATATTTTTATCGTACTTATTTAATTTTAATTAAAATAAATTTTTGGCACAATCCATTTAAATTTTATTTTAGCTTTAAAACCGTTAAATTTATAATGTTTAAGGATATTAGAACATTTATCTTTTGTTTTTTTCTTCCTCTTCATCATCCATCTCCGTTGATGTATTTGCTATCTATATACAATTTGTTTGAATAATGTTCATAATCGTATTTACATAATACTGTTATTTACTCAGAATGGGTTGGTGATCAAAATAATTATTAACAAAGTATAACAAATATTGTATTGCGGTTAGAAATCTATATTATAGTTTTCTTTGGATTTCACATGCTAATACATGATATGTAATTAAAGTTTTTTCGAAATAGGCTTGCATGATCATTGTACATCAT
Source organism: Brassica oleracea var. oleracea (assembly GCF_000695525.1). Lineage (NCBI taxonomy): Eukaryota > Viridiplantae > Streptophyta > Magnoliopsida > Brassicales > Brassicaceae > Brassica > Brassica oleracea. The sequence continues at coordinate 63,529,075 of NC_027750.1, forward strand.
CCATCGATTACAAATGCTTCTTGTTTTTATATTTTACGTGTATTGTCCTCAACCTAGAAGAGAAAAGCTTTATCATACGTTTGATTTTATGCTTACTCAAGTGTGCTCAAGTATGTTAATTAAGTATTACCTAGCTAATAGCTTATAGTCGCACCATTTGTCTTTTGTTTTTTTTCATAAACCCTCTACTCACATCTCGGTTATCCAACCTCCTACTTTCCATGAAATATGTATATAACATTAACTGTTTACTATAGTGGGAATTCATTCATGCTAAAATGGTTTTGATACGAAGGTCACTTAGTTCGTTTTGTTTCAGTATAATTGTTCTTTCTATCTTCTACCACAGTTTAAGACATGTAAAGAGACGAACTCATAAAGATTATATTACCAGAATCTAAAAAATCCATGTATGAAACAAAAAGCAGAAATAATAATAATAATATAATTTTTAATACTATATTAAGAACTTGATTTTCATTAACAAAAGGACATTTAATCATCATATAATAACAAAGTTCAATGACCATTCAGATGTACCGCATGAAATCTATTGCCATACACCGATTGGAAATTTAAAACAGATGCATGCAATCACATATCAAGATCAAACACACATGTGTCTTTGTTATTTGCAACAAAAACCATCTAATTAAGAAGCCTTAACAGAATTCAACTTGGAAAGGAACTTACTGGTTTACA